>NC_061523.1:6655000-6867500 GCF_022379125.1 Scophthalmus maximus | reverse complement strand
GAGATCTTAGAAGAGGTTTTGATGGCGCCCACAGGAATTCTTAGTTTTTCTCCAGTTGTGTTGTGGATGTTCTCCACTCTTTTACTAATAGTTTTGCAGACAAAAGAAATTAAAAGGTTCACTTTTGGATTTTACAATTCTTCTGAGGTTGACATCAGATAGTAGTGCAACACACACATCACTTGTTTTCTCAGTGTATTATGGACTCATGTTTGACAGTCCTGGAAAGGATTGTGCCAATGTGTTTGCTATGTAGAGCTTGATGCTTTATTCCAGCATTTTTTATATGTTTTCCAAATTCTCAGCAACAATCTCTATCCCTGAAATTAGCATCAATCGTTTTCTTTTGTATTGGAATATAAAACGCTGCGTTTAATGCACATGTGTAGAGTCTTAACATATATTTGTTAATTTGGACGGTACTACAAAATGAATGTCCAAGCAATGAGGCAGGGTGGAAATATTCCTTATTTAAAACATCATTGGTCCAACATCCCAACATCACAACGTAATAGGTGCTAATGTGTTTCTGGCATAGAGAGATGTCGAACCCCATCTCTGTAAATTCCTCCTCCTCAGCCTTTGTGAATTAGTTTCTGAACATCAAGCAGCAACAGAACGGAGAGCAGAAAGATTGTTTACATGTCTTCCAGTCTGAGCGATTAAAGATTTAACCTTAAGTATCTACCTGTTATTTATGAATAAATCATCACATCTAAAATACTCATCGACGCTCTGTATTGATCGATCATCTTTGCATTTAAAAGCGGAAGCTCTTTGATGAAGATCAGCAGGCGTTTTCATGTCTGATTAAAATGCCATAGCCGTACAATAAACAATTTTAACTTGTCAATCACCATAAAGGACAAACTCATACGGATGTTTGAATACCCAAAGTGACCGAAGGAATTATATCACAAGCCTTAAAATCACTTCAAATCCAAGTGGGAATTTGTCGTGATTCAATCAATCCGACACTGTCACACTCATGAAATGTGGATGTCACATCCATGAAGGGTAATTTCCTTCTGGTGTCCAGTGTACATTCCCAGGCTGACGAAACCTCCATGTGGCCCGAGGACAGCGTCCCAGAGAGGGAAGAGCTAATCGCTAACCGAGGTTCACCACTCAAAGCTGCTTCAGGCTGACGTTTACCACTCATCTCCACGCTCACCTGAATAAAAGCCAGACAGTCTGAATGTAGACTTTAGACTCAGCAGGCGACGAGGCTCACCTGCATAATTGTTAAAGTGGCGCTGCTCTTGAAAATATATCTCATACAAGTCGTATCTTTCTTAAAACAAGAAAAACAGTAGGTACCGGAATAAGGTACAACTCTGTACTTTACAACACAAAAGTACCACCAGTACTTTCAGTAGGTACATTTGCATTGTAAGAGTTTAATAGCAGGAAGTAGTTTAGCTACCCCAAACATAAACAGCAAATGTCCGGTTTTAGTCCTCTGACCACTTTGGATCTGCACTGACCAAACATACAGGACGAAACATTTAATAAAGAAAAAAACAAACTTGATTTAAACAATTTTCTTGTGATTCCTCTCAAGTGAAAATATCTGTGGCTCCTTTGCCAAAACCCTGGCTAGAAATTATGTTTATATACCGCTAATTTGCTTTGCCACTTACATTTCATTAGGAAATGAAATTGCTGCCTGGATTATGTTCACAGGCAACGTTTATTCCCCCCAGTTAAGTAAAGTGTCATGTGCCACAACCTTTCCTGCAGCTAAACCCATATTATTTTTAGGTGCGCTAACCCAACACAAAACTCAGGCTGTGAACCTCTGCTGTCAAATCCATATGCTTTGCATGTCAGCCACCAACCACAAATACCTCCCTTAATCTTAAAATGTAGTTGCTGTAGGTGGATATTGTGTTAGAAAAATGAATATTGACGGGGAATCAGATTTGAATATCTGCAGATGTTTTTAATAGGAACATGTCACTATTTTGCAGATATTTACTTGCATATGTTTATAAGAACAACTTGTATTGCCCAAAACACATTTTTGTTTTTAGTAAGTTACATGGGTTCTATATGAAGATTTAATTTGCTTCAACATGTACATTACATTATAACACATCAAGGTTTTTTCCAACAGGTAGAGTAGAGATTAATAGCGAAATAAGTAGTTCTTCTCTCTATGTTGGACCCATATTGAAAAATCATACACGAAGAACTCCATCATAAGGAAATTTTCCAGCCTTCCCTGCTCTCTTTCTCTTCCTTTTATCATCACTCCCTTCACTTCTATGTAAAATGCAACTTTTTTGCACAAGGAGTTTGTTGGGAACTGGGAAATGTTGGGAAATGAGCTGAGTCCTTGTGGCGCTGCAGAACATAAATGAATATTTCAACACAAAATGTGCTGATAATCACTCACAGACGACAGTTAAGGAGACCTGATGGAGGATTTAGTTCCAGTTAAAGGAATAGTTCAAGATTTTGGCAAATATAAATATATAAATCTAATTATAAGTTTGTTAATATGATGATTATTTTACATGTTTGTTTTACTTTTTTTTTGTTTGGGTGTGTACAAATCAGTTTAAACAGAACCAAGTGGACAGTTTCCTCTTGCCTCTAGTCCTAATGCTAAGAGAAGCTCGTCCTTAACTGTGTACTTAAAGGGGCAGTAAGCGATTCTAAAGCAATACACGTTTTATAAAAAATCGTTGAATATTTTCTCACGGCCCGTTAGCTGCCGTTACTGTGTGTGCCGGGAAAAAAAACAGGGTTTTCGGCGCAGCCCAGGCTCTGTAAATCGAAAAAAACAAAACAAGTGGTGCAGACCGCACCACACAACCCACCACTCGTCGACACCTTAAGAGACGTATCAGCGTGTGGCACTGCATGGCCGAGGTTTTGGCCTAGTTGTAGACGCGTAGGTCTCTCGTACCCGAGGTTGCGGGTTCCCGGCCCGGCCAGAGCAGGAAAATCAACAACAACAAAGAGTTATACAAGTTTTCTCCAAAATGGCTCTCGCCCTTTTAATTCCCAAAAGTGAGAGTGATTGACTGAGCCCCAATAAGAATAAGAGTATTTCCCCCAAAATGTCGCACTGGACCTTTAACGTTGACACCATCCACAGCCCTGGCCACACTCTGACCAGCACTGAGACAGACGTGCTGTGCAGTGCTCCTGCATAAGTGATTGAACTGACCACTTTAGTTAGGGTGGAGGGATTGATTCATAGATTGACAGAGGGATTGGCTGTTATATAACACTGGATGTATGGACAAATTGGCTGTCCTCTCATTCTCCTGCTGTGTCTTAACCTCCTACTTGTGTGTGTGTGTGTGTGTGTGTGTGTGTGTGTGTGTGTGTGTGTGTGTGTGTGTGTGTGTGTGTGTGTGTGTGTGTGTGTGTGTGTTTTGCCAAGCTTTCGAGAAAATATTCCAGAGACCTGAATTTCATTTTAACAGCTCACTCCCTTTCTCCCACACATTTTTCAGATGAACTCCCTGCATTCAGAGAAGTCACATTTATCGTGCTGTTATTTTTCGTCCGGTGCTGCTTTGCCACAGAGAAATGGTACAAATATGTTAACAACTGGAGTGTGTGGAGAGTGACTCTGTCGTGGTGATTTGTGTTTTTTTTTTACCGAAGGGATACGCGGAAATCTGAAATGTGCAAACTTGATCCTGCTGCTGTATATGATGTTTTCTTTCTTTTGCTTGGTGGCATTTCTTCTTAATTTACTGTTGATTATTTCTAATGTGTTTACCGACTATGAGGCACTTTGAAACTTGCTTTCGAAAAAACATATAAAACACAGTTTATTATTCTCACAGGTATTTTGTCATTTCAAGTATAAATGTCAAAGTCTGTACTTCTCAGATTGGGCTGCAGTTTCCCCTTCCACAATGAAATCTTATCCACATCTCTTATCCACAGATGGAACATTGTTATTAGATTAAAGTTGCCACGATTTCCTCATTGTCTCCTGTAAAAATATCCAAAGCAAAATGCAGGATGAAAACAGCGAGCGGGGCCGTGGGATTAAAGAAACCAAAGTGGGGACTTCTTATAAATTTTTTGCCAAATGAATAGAGGTTCCTTTAAGTCATTTTTTTGCTGCAGGAACTCACAGAATGCGAGTCCTGTCACGTGTCTGGCTAGATGACGAATATCTAAATTAATATATATTCTCTCCTCTTCTAACTTTTTTTCGTCTCAATGCTCCACAAATGTTCAGAATCTATCTGTATGTTATTTGGTGCAGTTAAACTAAAACAATGAGGTGAAAGATTCTAAAATGCTCTGCAGAGCTAAGGAGGGGCTACAGAAGTACAGGAAGTACATCTGTGGATGTACACTAAGTCCACTATTAAATGAATTATGATTGCCTACAAAGTGCAACATAAGGAATTCAGAACTTTGTCTGCTTCGGGCCTGGAATTAGGAGCACTCTCATTGCTCTCTTTGTTCCGTTTCATCCGCAAAAACACGAGCAAAACCCAAGATCAAGTGCAGTCGAAAACAAGTCAAGATTCAACAGCGGCTCTCTCTCTTCCTAACCGAGTCTAGGAGTGTAATCGAAGAAAACACCGGAATAGTCGGCAAATTATTCCCCAAAAATATATGACAGAAATGACACACGGTGCTTTTCTTCAGTATAATTTATTATAAGCCAGGGGCGAGAGAGGGAGGGAGAGAGCATCTGGTGATGTTTCGATGAGTTACTTTGGTGTGACGTGGAATTAGACATCAACAGCGTGTGTCGAGTCCGTGACAAGACTAAATCTCACAAAAATGTGAGAAATGAATTTAAGGATGTGATGCTCGTTCTGCTGCGAGTCTAAAAAATCATACCTAAATCCTACTTACGTAACTGCGAGCTGCTTGGAGGGTGCTTCATGGAGGTTCTACTTTTATCTCTACTGTTTGTGTTTTTTTTCTTTTTTTCTATCACCACCGATTTCCACTTGTGTAGTTTTGCTGACTATCCTACCCTGTCTGTGTGACCTCGAGTCCACTGGCTCTCACTTAAGACTGTATTTTGACCTAATCAAATCAGTAGTGCCTCACACACTCAACCTACGAAAATCTCCTTCCAGCCATTAACAGTCATTGATATTGTTGCAAATATTATTGATCATTTAAAATTTGCCCAAAAACGTATGTCCATATAGAGTAAGAGCAGTTACACTGTTGCCTTTATTTTACTCAGGCCCACCTTTGCAATCCCAACTTTCAAAAACCTCCAACTGAATTTGTAGCATACAATATTCAGTGTTGCATATCAAGAACATTGTACATAATTTGCACTAGACATACAGTGGGATACAGTGTCTTATATAAATGCATAAAGCTCAACTCCCAGTGTATCTACTGCACGTACATGAGGAGTAAATGGAAGATGCAGCAGTGCTGCAAGGAGCTGTGGGCCTATACAACAGTAGCCTCACAGTTGATCAGGCGTGTCCTATCACTACAACACTCTGTATGTGTGTGCGCGTGTGCGCTTGTGTGTGTATGAGGCTGATATTTTGCTCACAAATGTGTGTACAATTGTATGCTGTTTCATTGGATGCGTGTGTGTGCGTGTGCGTGCGTGTGCGTGCGCGTGTAGATGGTGCTGAGTTGTCTCTTTGCTTTAGTTTCTCCGTATGTTGCCTACACTGGTATCAGTGATGCAGTGTGTTGTAGTTTTTAAGGAGACAAGAGAGAGAGAGAGAGAGAGAAACTCTCCTGAGACTAATGAAGCACATGTGTGCACTGTCTGCACACACGCACGCACACACACACACAAACATTGATCCTTGTCAAAATGTTTTGTAAGCTTTCAGTGCATCTTTGCTTTTCAGTATTCAGACCATCCCAAGACTCGTTTCCTGTGTGTGTGTGTGTGTGTGTGTGTGTGTGTGTGTGTGTGTGTGTGTGTGTGTGTGTGTGTGTGTGTGTGTGTGTGTGTGTGTGTGTGTGTGTGTGTGTGTGTGTGTGTGTGTGTGTGTGTGTGTGTGTGTGTGTGTGTGTGTGTGTGTGTGTGTGTGCGTGCGTGCGTGCGTGCGTGCGTGCGTGCGTGCGTGCGTGCGTGCGTGCGTGCGTGCGTGCGTGCGTGCGTGCGTGCGTGCGTGCGTGCGTGCGTGCGTGCGTGCGTTGTGGCAAATATCATTGATTTTCCTCTCTTCCATCTCTCGCGTGAACTCCGACCCGGTGCCTCAGGTTTTGACCCCAACATCATAACTCTCACTATATGAATTTCATTGGCCACGCACATGCAGATGCGCACACACACACACACTCACACACACACATTTTATTGGATAGATTAATAGAATGTCTTTAGTTAATTTCAATAATGCATGCTTTGATTTTCTTTCTCTGCTTTCTCCTTATCTCGCTCTCTTTCTTTCCCCTGTCTGTCTGTATCTTTCTCTCTTTCTCTGTCTCTCTCTCTCTCTCTCTTTCTCTCTCTCTTCATCCATCTCTATCTCTGTCCAGCCTCTGCTCCTAAGCTCCGGCTGACACGAGGCCAGTCTCTGATGGAAGGGGACAAGTTGTACTTGAAGTGCGAGGCGTCGGGGAATCCCAGCCCTTCCTTCCGCTGGTACAAAGATGGACACGAGCTTCAGAAAGGCAGAGACCTCAAAATAAAGACTAACAAGTGAGTCTATTGGACCCTTAATATGAAGCCTGCACACTTGCTTGGACAATACATTTTTAATATGTTCAAAATCCAGACAGATGACTGCTTCTTCAAAGAAAATGCAAGACGTGCTACAGTGGTTTTCATGGTATTCAGCTCTGGGCAACTTCACTCTGAACCTAAACATTGGCCACTGTTAGAAAATACAACATATACTGTAAGTCCTGTCTGCTCGCCTTCCATAAATCTTATCATTGTATTATATTAACAACTGTAATGTTATACTGACACTGGTTTTAAATGCCCAGCTGTAATGTGGAAGAGATAACTCGTCGTGACGAAGTTCAAGGGAACGTTTCAGTGTCTTCCAATTTGATGTTTTGGTTTTGTGAGCCGGTTCATTGTCACAGCTCTCACCGTGACATTTCCAGCTGCAGCAGGCAGCCGTCTACAGCTACAGCTCTTACCACTCACTTGATTGACTAATGTCAGCCGTGATTTCGCGGCTAAAAGATCAGATATTCTTACAGTTTTTGTGTGGCCAGATACACAATTACCCATGAATGCTAATGTGTCTCCTTGGTGTGTAAAAAATTATGTGATTATGCTATAATTTTACGTTTACAACTGCAGCAATACTGCTTTAACTATATGTGTCAGTCGATAAGTACAATCATTATTAGATCAGCTGTCTGGTGAAACATTCATTTGAAAAGTTATACATGATGGTGTATTTTGATAATTATATCAGAAATTTAAAATGACAGTGAAAGAGTGCAGATTTTTAGTATAAGATTAAATCTTTTTAACACCCACAAGGTCAAATGTACATTGAAGAAGGCATTGTTTTTGCTGTAATCACTCCTCCTCTCTGTGCTGGCTGCGGAGTGAAGCCTTTCCTGGAACAGCCATGCTGCAAGAGACGAGGGCCAAACTCCTCAGTCCTCCTGCATGAAATATATTATAACATTTGGTCATTACCAGTCTCAGTTAAGGCCAGTCAAGTTGGTATATTACAAAAAAAACTGGATGCATGAAATTCCCAATTTGTGTTTCTTAGGACACTGTTCACGTTATGAACCATGGTGGAGGGTTGCGTGCTGGCAGTTACATGTAGGGTTGACTTACATATTTACTCAATTGGTCTAAGGCCTCAGTTATACTCCATCCCAGACTCGTGCAGTGCACACTGCACACATCAACATTGTTCAGTAGATATACTCCGAAGCAAGATCAACAGGTGTTGCACCATATTTGCGGTATAGGTTATAGATAGAGAGATAGATAGATAGGTGTGCTTTTTTTAGTGATTGAAATATATCATAAATTGCCTGGTGTAATTAAAGCTCATCCTTTACTGTTTTTGAAATTTCAAATCAACCATTTACTGTAATTAATCTGCATTTATGGAAAAACAGTGCCAGTTCTTTTCATCTGTCTATGCAATCATGTAAAGTGTGTGTCTCGGCTGCTTCTCGGCTGAACTTAATACTTGCACAGTATAGATGGCTTTGCTGGCCAGTCACAATCATTATTTGTATATAACGATCAATTGTTTCTTTGCTTATCTGGGCTGGAAATAGAAATAACATTTCTTCTCCAGTCAGAGATGACTCTGCTGTTTTTTAAAGCAACAATAACCGACAGTGTATTTTATTCCCCCCTGCTCTGTATCACCCCCCTCTTTCTTCCTCTCCTCTGCCCCTGTCTCTGTCCCTCTCTCTCTCTTCCTTGATTTCACTGAAGAAAAAACTCGAAGGTGCAGATCGGTCGTGTTCGCGTGGAAGACTCGGGCAACTACACCTGTGTGGCTGAAAACTCACTAGGACAAGAAAACGTCACGAGTATAATCAGCGTGCAGATCTGTGAGAACATCTGTCTGTCTGTCTGTCTGTCTGTCTGTCTATCTATCTGTCTATCTGTCTGTCTGTTTACACTTTTTTTACATAAATTGTTGGATCAATATAAATGGCCAAAAAAGAGAAGAGTAATCCTTAAGATGACTTCTATTATGGTTACTATCTTAAAACCTAAAACTTTATCTTGTTAACTTGGTATCTGCTGTCGTACTGGCTCATGAAAATGTCATCACCTTGTATTTTAAACAAAGACATTAGAGCCATATTGTGTTACGTTACAATTTCAACTTTCCTCAAAGATTTCACAGCAAAACTGTGGAGCCTTTTTATTTCACTTTGTACTGATGACAGCTGTGTTTTGGAGTTGTCCGTCTGTCCGTCCATCCAACTCTCTAAAGGCTCCCATGGACTCAAGGGTGAACTGATCAGATTTTCTTGGTTTAAAGGTCAAAATCACTGTGACCTCACAAAGCACATTTTAGCCATAACTTGAGCATTGATACCATAATTATGACAACATACACTTAAGACCTTTTATAAAATGTTGTATTCAATACCTACTTTATATCAGTCTGGACAGACGTGAGGGTAATCAGCAACTTGACTCGTGGAGGAGGTTTTGTAGTTAAGACTAAAAGGGTTACAATAGAATAGGATACAATAGAATAGAATAACGCGTTATTATGGAAGCTGTTTGATATCAAATATGCAGGGATCTAATCGTGTAAGTACATGCCGAATTTGTCAAATATTGTGTTATTTGGCTAATGTCAAAGTATGGACTATTTACACAGAGTGTGTTCAGCGTGGGGTTGCAGGTTCCAGCTGAACGTGGCTCTTAACACTCACCACACCAGGAGCTGTGGGCTACAGAGCTGTGGTGACCTCAGGGTAGTGACTGATGTCTGCCCACAAAGTCCATAGATTTGTCACACCGACAATCACCTTACAGGTTTTAAATGTCTGTGGCAAGGTGTGGCTGGATATCTTGTACTGCAGCTGCCATAAAACTTGATAGTTTGTTATTTTTAACAAAGAGGTGATTGTGTTTCCTGTGTTATGTTGTCTTTCTGTCTGTCTGTCCTCCATGTAGTGACCACTACCACCACCACCCCGTCGTCGGGCGTGAGTCACGCGAGGCGCTGCAACGACTCGGAGAAGGCCTACTGCGTCAACGGAGGAGACTGTTACTTCATACATGGTATTAACCAGCTTTCCTGCAAGTAAGTCCCTTGTTCAGTCGGCCCCCGTCCCCTCAGTCATCACTGTGCGGTCGCTCCCACCCTGTCTCTCCTCCCTCCCTCTCTCCCTTCTCTCTTTCTCAGACACTGTGTCGCTGGTCACTGTATTACCTTGTCTTCTGTTCTGTGGTTGTACCCAACCCATGTACCCTAATCAGCCGCAACATTAAAACAGCTAACAGGTCTGAGTCAGAATCAGATGCATTGTCAGGTCTATAATACACCCTCTGCATACAGTGGTGTTGTGGTTGATTACTGTACATGCACCTGCAGTCCACCTGCAAACTGTGCATGATGTCTTAGGGCTTGTCACAGGATTTTTTTTTTACACAGAGCAAATATTGACACTAGACATCGTGTCTGCATGCATTCAAAATATGTTGAATCCTGCACCGAGAGGATCACTGTAGTTTACAGTGAGTGAGGTTTGCTCGTCACATCACCTCAGAAAAATGCTTTTAGTAAGAGAAAGTCATGTAAAAAAAGAGAGAGGATGCTCAGAAGAACAACACTGGCATTAAAAGTGGAAGAGGACGTCCCGCTGACGTATATAAGCTGCTGTCTCTAGTGTCCGTCACTGTTGGCGTGTGACCACAAAACGCTTTGCGTGATGAGGGCACTTCGGTAAAGCAAAGTGAACACATGGACTCTACTGAATGCTGATATTATTCAACCAATTTAATTATTAGCGAGGTCACACAGTTGAGTCTGTGTTAGCCAATAAATTTAGTCAATAAACTTGTTCAATATCATATATGTTATTCTCAGCATCACCTCTCGTTAGCAACAGTGAGTAGCTATGCTTGTCACTAAGCAACCAGTATAGCTAATCTAAAAGAGCGAACTGACTGCATTAACTGCACCTTTACAGCAGCACTCAGCTAATAGTCTGATTATATTGATCGTTAGTTTAATATTATTATTATGTAAGTAGCATATAAGTAGGTACCAAGGTACCAAAACTTAAACAGTTGATTATTTGAGTACTCCTGGCTGATTTGCCTTTGGTTTGTTTTACTTCAGTGAGTCAGCTGTACAGTTGACAGTGTGCAGGGCAACGTGGCAGAAGCCAGTTAACTAACGTCAGAAGTGGGATGACATAAAGCTGAAGTCCCAACCATCTGACAGTGTTTATTGAAAAACGACTTCAACGTGACAAGTTGCATTCCTCATTTCTTTTGATTTCAGGCATTTTGGACTTGCTGTGTACGATATAACAAGATCAGAGGATAACATAGCCTTCAAAGTTTGCATGGCCGTGCTGACAGTTAGTGTTTTCTTCTGTAGCTGTAGGAGGTGAACTGAATCCCCTCCCCCACCAGAAATGGTTCAGGGAATTGAACCCAGCAACTATCCTGTCTCTATCCCACATGTTTAATCTGTGTGCTAGCTGGGCTGACATGTCACATACCAGACACCAGATGATTAATTGGACCAGATGCTCAATTGTCAGATAAGCTTGAAACATTTTTTTTTACCCAGGCATAAGCAGAGCAGGTATGATACTTGCATATTTAATGTAGTGTCCATATATTGTGTAGTTTACTCCCTCTGGTGCTGCTTTAAGTAAGCGAGTCTAAAACAATACATGTTTTGTAAAAACCAGCGAATATTTCCTCACTATCCACCACAAAACACTGCGAACGCAGTTGGTAGACATTGCGCGTCGACACCTTAAGAGACGTGATGGCGGTCGGCGTTGCAACTCTGGGGTTTTGGCCTAATGGTTAGTGCGTCGGTCTCCCATACTGAAGGACCTGGGGTTCAAGGCGCGGCCGGAGCAGTAAATTCACAACAACAACAAAGAGAGAAACAAGCTTTCTCCAAAATCGCTTAACACATGAAAACAGTGACTGTTGTTTGCTGCTGCACAGCAGCGTTTGAATGGAAGAAGCTTCCAAATCCTCGTCATCTTAACAGGCACTTTTCATGTTTTGATTGTCAGGAGCTCACACAACCACATAAGCACCTCACATGCACACAGGGCATCGATTTGTCATTTTTTTCCCTCTCCGAACATGTTCAGCAGGTGCTTGGCTTTCGGTACAGGGAGAGTGTGAGTGAGACATACACAGCTCAGACCTGACAAACATTAGTCCTCCATCATTTTCTCCTTTTCTCCGCGACTGACAGGGACACAGTGCTCGACAAAGTAATGGTCCATTCATGGCAAGTTGGATGAGAGAAATATCATAGTGGGTGATGATTAACTATTTTCACATTAACGCAGACCTTGAGTGGTTAAAAGTGTTCACTGCTCATGCTTACTATCTAGATCTTCCTCTTGTGTTTATTCTTAAAATAAAATATTAATATATATAATAATTTTTTTAAATGTCAACATACTGTAGAATGCATCTCTTCCTTTGAGTGGGAGGATTTCACGCCAGGATAGATGCACCAGACAGGTACATATTAAAAGACTCATTGTTGTGTTATATCAACTTGTAACAAAATTAGAGAAAAGAAAGGTAATTCATAGGAAAATGTCAAAAGTTCTAATTCCAACAAATAAAATAAAACAGGACATGCCAAAACATCATAAGTAATATTTGGACTTGAAGAAATAAGTCACTATTTTCCAGCATATTGGCAAAATGGTGTTTCACTAAAACTGCACCTTGTATCATCTTATGTTAGTGACGTAGAGGTGGAAAATGGTATCACATCATAAGTTATCAGGTTACCGTGCCCTCACTTGGTCCAGATTACATGGTACAGTACGGCTTTGAGCTCAATGCTCATCTGCCACAAAAGCTTTAAGTTAACCTAACCTGTGAAGAAGTCTTTGCTTTCAACTTGGTGAAAGTAGTATTTTCTAAACTCGAGGTTGTAATCTTTCAGCTCCAGCTCGCCCTATACATGCTGCGTCGTTTTGTAGACGTGTAACAAACACTTCCCCTGACGGTGTGGAAAGCAGATGGTGCTTATAGCCATGCATGATCAAGAGCTTTGTTGTTATGTTTTCTGTACAGTTGGATGTATCTGTTAGAAATTCATCCTTAGATCTGCATTCCTTAGATCTACACTTTGTTTCCTCATTTCCACCTCCCACCACCCTTCTCTCTCTCCCTCTCTCTCTCTCAATCCCTTGCTTCCCCCTCCTCTCCTCTCCTCTCCTCTCCCTCCCCTCCTTTCTCGCTATCTCACATCTGATGTACCTTCCGGTCATTCATGAAGGATAAATCAGGATTTTTCTTTTTTTTTCCCCGTGGTGCTGACAAGCAGAAAACTTTGTTCAAGAGGTTGCATACAGTTATTACGAGCTGCGTGTATAGGGGAACAAAATGTTCAGGGTTGTACAACCGCCTATGCGTGGTTGTTCCACATACGGTATGAACGCGCTGCATATTTAAAGAAGCTACAGCGATCTATGGCCAGGTACGGCAGACCAGCCAGCCAGTTTCTAGAGAGTTACTGTTGCTTCTCAGCTCTGTCATCCTTTGTTGGCCCGTCTGTTGGGGTCGGTGGATAACAGGATGTAAATAAGACCGCTGTCTGTAGACTGTCTGCACTGCTTGTTCACTTAGGAGATATGTAGACGTCCACGCTCACGCTCACACACAAGAGACACTGCACGACAGCTGCAAAAACAGTGCACTGCATAGCACTGGCAGGAAGAAACATAGTTCTTACTATCCCTGAAATTTGAGGTGGTATTTGCAAGCTCTTCTGTGCCGAACCATGGAAACCAATAATCTCCTCGTCCCCGTATCCCGAAGGGGAGAGTAGCTGTACTGCAAAATGGAGTCTGTAGGTGAAAGTGGAGGACGGCACAAACAGAAAGGCACCCTGGCTAAAACAGAGCGTGGAGGTTAAAGTGGAGATCAACACGTACAAACATCCCCCTGGCGAGCTGTTGCCAGATTGAAGCTTGCTGTGTCTGGCTTTCTCCGCGCGCTGCTCGACCTGTGTTACAGTTCTCTCCCAGTGTTTTCCGATCCTCTGATTAATCTGAACTTTGCTGATAAACTCCAGTGTGGGAGCTAGCAGAAAACATTAGTCCCCTGTATTCCCAGCCGTGGGTTGAAAATGCCAAATTTCCCCCTCATGGATCGATAGAGTTAATTTAATCTAATCTAATCTACAAAATGCCATGAGATCGGGGTAGTATTGATGCCTGGATATAATGTCCATTGCTGTCTGGGTTGTTTTTTAGTTTTTTTCCCTTAAATTTGATGAGTCTCCTTATAATGAATACAACAAAATGAATTACAGGGTTTTTTCTTTCATTCAGGTGGTTGGAGAAAATGGTGCGCCGTCTTTTTCTCTCTCTCTGTGTGTATGTTCTCAGGCCTGAGAGAACAGTACAGTTTGTAAAGAAGGAAAGCAAAGCAGGCACAGATAATAATAATAAAAAATGGGTGGAGAGACAAGGGGAAACAAGATGGAGAGAGAGATAGATGAGGCAAAAGAGAAAAGAAATCATATACAGTAAAAGCTATGCCAGCACAGGGCTGCTTCTTCTCCAAGTGTCTCCCAACTCTCTGTTTCTCTCTCTCCCTCTCTCTACTCTATTTATAACTCTGTGGGAAATTGCTGAGTGGGCTCTTCAGAGGGTTTTTGCTGTAATTGATTCAGAATGCAAGTTGTCTCTTTAGTGGTGAGAAAAAGGGGGAAAGGATACCCATTCAGTATACGCACCAGAGTAAGATGGAAGGTCCTCGCCTTTTAGACTGGATACATTTTTTTTTGACCAGATGCTAAATCGCTTTTATAATTCGGTTATGACAAGGGGAGGAGAGCTTCTGTTATCCTGTAATGACTGTAATGGGGCCACACCCATCATATCCTAGCACCGTGGTTCATCGACTGTTGTGATTCCTCTACAGTATAATGTGCGCTGCAGTCGGATCATCAGCGTGCCTATTTTACATCTGACTGCAGTAAAAGCTGATCTACCATCAGTTAGAGCAGGTAAAATAATACATTGATTATTATGCCTGGCTGGGTAAAAGCCATGGCACCTATTATGACACACACACACACACACACACACACACACACACACACACACACACACACACACACACACACACACACACACACACACACACACACACACACACACACACAAGGAGACGTTTCCGAATTTGAAGCACTCTCTCACAATTTTACTAAAAAAAATTCTCCAGGACATAATTTGGAATGAGGTCATGTAGTGTTTAAGTTAAAGAGCTGATAGGAATCAACGAAATGGTAGTGTCGGTATCTGGTTTTAACCTACCAACATTTTGGATTATGTACAAATATGTGTATCTATTTTCCAATTTGCCGCGATGCCTTGAGGAGTACTACTTAGTTAGTTTCAGTGTTGTGAGTTTGATGGCTGATGCCAGACTATGAATTATATTCAGCCCGAGGTGTCGCTGACAGCTCGCCACCCATCCAGAAACAAAACACCACAGTCCGCAGCCGTTTACATGCAGTGGAAATCTGAAATAAGCACTGCTGCTGTTATCTATGCCCAAGAAAAAAAAACCTTTTCCAACCATTTTCATGTTCACTTTGTGTGTGTGTGTGTGTGTGTGTGTGTGTGTGTGTGTGTGCGCGTCTGTGCACACACATGCGCGCTCTTTTACTTTACTTCTCTCCTTTTATTTTAAAACATTGCATGATCATCAAAATTTTTTTTTGCAGGCGCCTAGCTTATATGTTTTTTTTGACAGATAAAAGTTTGTGCCACACAGTTTTTACAGAGCATTCTTTTTGTCAGTGGAGAGAGCGGCAACATTTTCTTTAACTATTGCATGTGCATGTTACTACTTTGATTCTGCTCGATTTTTGCTCCCCAAACTTAAGTTCCGTTAAACTTTGAACACAACGACCTCTACAAGTTAATTTCATGCTTATATGTTATCAAAATGATTTTGTTACTGTAATAGTCAGGATAGTTAAATTGCTTCTTTTTTTTTGATCAAACTCCTAGTTTGAAAAGAAGGCATTATGACAACTTATATCATAAAGGAGTATATGATTCTATAACATAACTTACTCACCCAGCAAATATGCCCGAGTATATCCTCCTTTTACTTTGCTTCTGCTTTGTGTGGCCTGCGACACATCTGTCTGTCTTTAACCACGTACACAGAGCATGTGCAAAAACACTTTCCTGGGCTCTGAGAAGGTTTCTACAAATATTAAATATTAATGGTTTAAACTATTTCAATACAAAGGTCATTCATATTAGTATAGACTGACCTTGTCTGCCATGTTAGAGTTTCTACAGACATTTTATAATAAACATCAAAATAATGGATGTTCATTGTATGTTTGTATTGTATGTCAATCAACTTAAAAGTTTTCCTTGACTTGACTTTTTTTTATTTCATCGTGGTTTTGGTTGGGAGATAAGAAATGGATGCAAATGGTGTGAATGTTTTGGTGTGTGCGTGTGTGTGTGTTTGTGAGAGAGAGAGAGAGGGTTTAGTGGTTAACAACTCTATGTTTGACCCCGCCTACTTGGTGCACCACCATCCCTTAACCCTCATGACTGTGATGATGTCTCAACTGTAGCAGTGATGTCATATTGATGGCAGTGAAGTCACTGTATGCCGGTCATCTCTCTCTCTCTCTCTCTCTCTCTCTCTCTCTCTCTTTCACTGTGTAGTTGGTGAATTGTGCTGTTTCTAATCCCCCATCTCTCTGCTCTCTTATGCCCCCCCTTCCCTATCTGTCTTTGTGTACTCCTCTCTCTCCCCTTGTTTTATCCTCTCTCTTTCTCTTTCCTCTGTATCCCTCCCCCCGTGTCTTGTTTTCCCTCCATCAGGTGTCCCAATGACTATACGGGGGACCGCTGTCAAAACTCCGTCATGGCCGGTTTCTACAGTATGTCCATTTACTCTTGTCTGTCTCCTTCCCACTGAAGTACGGCATGCCACGTTGTAGGGGTTGGATGGAGAGAGCAGTGTGTGTGTGTTTGTACTGTATGTGTGTGTGTTTACAAACCGGCTCTTATTTTTCATGTCTAGGTTTGTGTGAGAGAGAGAGTTTGCATGCCTCTGTGTCCACCCCTTCCTCTCCCTGTCTCCCCTGGTTCCTCTGTGCCGCTCCTCTGGTCACTACAGCAACCCCTTTAGGTATTTTATAATTAACACATGAAATATATTTTTCACTGTCCCACATCTGATTGAAATCTTCTGACAAAAAAAGCTGCTAAAAAAAAGCCTCAGAATTGACGACTTAACAGCGAGCCTCAATGTTTCATGTTACGTATGCTTGTATACATTTTAAAATGATTTATGTTTAGGATGTAAGTCGCACACCAATGCTTCCTCATTAAGCTCGATCCAGACAACTGCACAGAAGGAAACATAGGAGACAGAGAATCACCAAGATAAACAATACAGGAGGTTCAAGTTATTTGATTTTATTGCAACACTTTGTCACTTGTGGTTGTAGATGGTCCGTCGGTGCTGCTTAGTTTTTCAGCAGTAAAAAAAGAAAAGAAAACGATCAACGCAAAGCAATGTGCTTAGAAAATATTAATACAAGGTTTTATAAGTCTTGATTTGTGTGCTGTGCCCCTCCTAAACAAAGAAAAGAATATATTTCATTGATTTTTGGAGATGGAGAAGGACTGACAAGCGAAGGCTTGTAAGTCTGCCTGACATTGTTTTGAACAGCTGCCAGTCGTCACTAAGCTGCACTGAGTCCAAAATTCGAATAATTTGGCAAATGAAAGAGAATAAGATTTAAAGTATTTGGAGAACATGTTCAACATTTCAAGTAATGAAATTTGAAAAGCATCACTCATGGCTATATGCATCTTAGGGCCAGCTGTGATATTGATTCTCCTAAAAGTTGACTTTCTTGATATAATGGCAATGGGAATTTGTGCTGAACTTAGAGGTAGAGGATAGAACCCACAGTGGGGAACGTGATAACTAGTGGATTTCACCCTGAGCATCCATGGATCATCCGGTAAAGTCTGTCATAGTGGCATGTGGCTAAATGCTGCTCGAAATGTTTTAGGGTTGAATTCATATATGTTCAAAAACGTTATTTTTGATTCCCATCAGTGTGATTGAATTAAAGGAGTAGTTCAACATTTTTTGATGGAATATACAAATTCACTTACTGAAATCACTTATGTTAGTAAAAACCAGGAAGAAACAGCTTGGCTCTGTCCAAAGGTTACAAAATCCACCTGCCAGCACTTCTGAATGTCACCACTTAACACCATCTACCTCATCTGTTGAACTGTGCGAAAACTAAAAAGAAACTGTGTACAAATTGTGGTTTTATTGCGGGTTATGTGCTGAACCATTCCTTGGATTCTTATCATCACGGTCAGGTTGCCAGGCAACCAGTAGTGCTAGTAGGCGGATTTTAATCATCTATTTATCTTGCTCTTTGTTGTTACAGAGCCAGGTTTGCTGTTTCCACCTGCTGCTGTTCTTTTTACGCTGAGCTAGACTAACCATCTGATGGCTGCAGCTTCATGTTTAGCTCTAAAATATGAGAGTGGTATCCATCTATTCTGACTTACACGTGCGAGGAATTCCCTAAAATGTCGGACTATTCCTTTACATCAGAGTGATATTTTGTAACTCCCCTGCGATAGCCTGCACAGTGACACTGAAGCACCGTCTGTATGGTCAGTTTTGGCACAATTACGTGATCCCAGGAAACACGCACAAGAAATTTAGCACAGCACCGAATGGTCAGCGATAGTTTTAGCTTCAGCCCTGCAGCTTTTCTACAGAAGAAAAACTTTTCAGGTCACTGTGCGAGCGATCACAGGGAGTTAAAAGAAAAAACAGAGGAAATGACCCTGTAATGACCTGAAATGTTTTCACGGGTCAAACACCCCTTCTTCATGCCATGTTGTCTCGTTTTACCGTTTGTCTGTTCTGGAAGACTCCACAGTGAATAACATCAACTTTAAACCAAGATTGTTGTTTTTTATATCATAAGATATTCTACTGTATGTGATGTCTTGTTTATTTTGCACCCCACCATCAGAGCCTTGTCCACACGCTGAAATCTGTCTGTGTGACGTTGTGCTTTAATTTTGCGTTGCGATGCTCTTTTTAGTCCGTCGAAAGGAACGCCTTTTGTCATTCCACATCCGTTGTTGATTTGTCACTGCCTGCTTTTCTGGTGCGAAACGTAGGGCACTGTCAAAACGTAGAGCAGTTAAGGTTAGGGTGGACAGGAGATTGGCCGACTCTCCCCTCTCTTTACGACCAGTAATGCATGCAAAGCCATGGAAATTGGGAATGCTGAGATGATTTATCTGTAAATCATACGAACGGTTATAATAGCCGTACGCAGCAGTAGTGGGGAAAGTGCTATACAAGAGGTATGCCGTAATCAATACGAGGGCACACAATTGCCATTAGTCAAACGAGTTACAGCACTCACCCTCATTTGCTGTGCCAGCCTCATCGACTGTACTGTGTTTTTATGTTGGAGACTAACTCACTGCTTTTTATCTTTTGTTTTCTTTTTTTTCTCTTTTGTCTCGTTTTTTTTTGTTTCCTTCCATTTTGTTATTTTCTGTCCAATGTTGTTTACTCCAGAAATGAGGTCTAGTAAATATAGCAGTAAGTGACGTGGCTTCTTGTCTTGCTGTCGTTGTCCGTCTTGTCTCTGTCTCTGCATGCCTTTTTTCCTGCCTGCTCGATCCTCTTTCCTTCCGCCTTTTGGTTCATTTTCTCCCTTTTGATTTCGTTTCGATTTCGGTTTTTTGTTTCCTGTCATTTGCGGGGGTCACAGAGCCGAGGCTGTCTGAATTGTCTGTCTGTTACTGGACAGTACACATGTCAATCACTACGACTGACAGCGCTAATTGACTTATATCCTGGTTTAGCGTGTACAGGACATGAAAGTAATATAACTGCTCCAGAGTGGACATTACACCTGACCCTATCTGTCTCTTTCCTTTTACCACAACAACTTTCTGCGCTGGCAGAGCTTCTCAGATTTGAATTTATGGGTATGCAACATTATTATTCATTTTGCTGTGCTTAAAGGGTTTGCCAAGATCCTCTCACAGTCACACATTATTGTGCCATCTTCTTTCTAAAACCAACAACTAGGTCTCTCTCAACCTGTTCCTCTTTTTTTTCTCCTGCCCACTAACCTGGTTTCAAAACATGTAACCTCCCCTCTTTGCATGCACTCTTCTCATAGTCTGACTCTAAAAAAAGAAAAGAAAAAGAAATGCACATTGGAAAAAGAGACAAATTACCTGGGATGGAAGCACTATTGAAACTAAATGCAGAGGTGAATTGAAACAGTGAAATGAGCCTTTATCACAAATCAAAGTTTGTGTGTATTTGGACAGAGTATCGAAGCAAGTTACCGCCTTTGTCCAATAAATCTGAGGATGTTTCACATCATTGATGAATACAAGTATCTGGCTTGTTCTCTGGGCTTTGGCGATGGGCACATTGGCTTCAGCAGCCTGTCGAATAAAAACACGCAAGCTGCAAGCATTTTTGCAAAGTGTTGCCAAGAGCCAGCAAAAGGCCTGACCACATAGTCTGTCCTTATTATTCCGCCCGTGATTGACTCAGTGTCAGAGTCGAGAGCTCGCCTGTCCTAAATCACGATTGCTGTTGGCTCCACTGTGCCAGTGAGCTCGCCTCCCCATTTCCCTTTGCCTTTCTGTATCAGTACCCTGTGACACACACACAATGCCAGGCCAAGGCTCTTGTAGGCTTGTCAATCCATACAGAGGCCCTTTATTTAGACCCCCCCACCCCCACCCCCCCTTTTCAGTGGCGTGTCTAGAGCTTTTTTTGGGGGGGGGGGGTGAGGTAACAACAAAGGTAAAAGGGACAGAGTTTCATTTAGGTGCCCCCCTGCTTCAAACTCATTTTGGAAATGACATTAAATGCTAGACACCGTTAGATATATAGATAGTCTTCACCTATATATTGCCTATAGGCATCATCAGTGTGAGGAGCTTCAGCTTTTTAGTCCAAACTGAAACATTTGTGTTTGTGAAGGTACATGACTTTGAAAAGAATGTGTTTTCCTGCAGGGACTTTAATTGGACCATAACTAACAATTCAAGGACCTCTATTATCCAGCTTTAGTTGTTAAGGGGACAAAGTCAGGCCAGGCTCTGGTTCATGGGGACTACTTTTCTCCCTGGGCCTTCCTCCTGGACACGCCCCTGACCCCCTTCTCCCCCTCTCTCCCTCTCCTGCTCCTCCCTCCTGACCATTTTATTTTTTCTCCTTTTATTCTCCCTCCTCTCCCCCTCGTGTTCTGTTCTGTCCGTCGCTTCCTCTGTCATTGTGTCGTTGCTCTCACCATCCTGACAGTGTTACGCCACAGCAGCCCCGAAATCTGAATCAACCCAGATACACCAAGACGGCAGAGCGATCACACAGCAGATTGTGGTGTCATGTGATTCAACAGTGTTCCGACTCAAAGTCCTCATTAGAACATACAAGTGCAGTAAATGCATAGTAAAAGGATGTGCAGATGCCAATGGTATTAGATACAATGTCATGGTGTGAATATGGGAACCAAAAGTAGACATCCTCCAATATGGCTGCCAGAGGGTGCATAACATCACCTGGTATGGGCTTTTGTAAAGAGTCTGACTTGATAGCATGCACAAAAAAATAAGGAACTGCAGGAACTTATTTTCATCAAAATACAAATGTGAGTATTCCTAATTATTGACAAAATGAAAAACAGAAAACGTTCCCGCATTTTCTCTCTGTATTCTGTGACACATAACAAACTTTGATGTCACTACCCTGCCACTGTGGCGTGAACACTTTGAGCAAACACTTCTTTCTATTTTTTTTCTCTCTCATCTGGTTGACTTATCTTTTTTTCCCATCCATACTGGCATGATGCATTCAGATCCCAGCCAGTGTCATCTGCTGCATTACATCCCCATGGCCAGTGTAAATACACTGATATAGGGACAGCAGGAAGTCTATGTCAGGATGTAGGTTCACGTCTCTGCTTTTCATCATCATATCTATGACTTTGTAGAATTGTGTTGTAGTAGCACTGTAGTACAGTTAGATTTAAAGGACATGTGACATTACAGAGCAGGAGTATCCTAAGAGGCAGAGCAGGGGACAGGATAGCAGCAGATGATAGTGATAAAACTGTTTCTGTAGTTACCATCAATGGAGAAGCGCTCATTCTGTATGTGTGTGTGTCTGTGTGTTTGCCCATTTGTTTTGTGTGTGTCTGCATTACACCAATGTGTGCGTGCATGTGAACATGTGTGTGTGTGTGTGTGTGTGTGGGCGTGTTTCCATCCACAGAGGCTGAGGAGCTCTACCAGAGGCGGGTGCTGACGATCACAGGCATCTGTGTGGCATTGTTGGTGGTTGGCATCGTCTGTGTGGTGGCCTACTGCAAAACCAAGTACGTGTCTTCGAAGAGAAAATCAACGATTTCTCTTTAGATTGACATAATGTAAGGAAAAACGATGTGTAATGAGCTGCTTCTTCTCATGCTGTGGAACGGAGAGGGAAGACAGATTCAGATCACTTTCTTAAGTGGGGGTGCAATTATGACCGTTTAAATATACAAAGGACAAAAAGTGTTTCATGCATCCAAAGCAAAATTCCTTCTTCTGCAGAAAATCTATATTATGTGTTACGTTATTAGATACAAAAGTAGTGTTCTACTGTTGTAGCTGGTCGGGGATCAACTTGTTCAATTATTTTGAATACAGTTTAGTCCAGTGGTTCCATATCTAGGTTTCAGATTTCTCTTCATGGTCCAAAGTAAATCTGAAGGGTTGTGACATGATTGGTGGGGGAGGAAAGAAGAAAAAAATTAAGTTATGATACACACATTTATATCTGCATATTATTTTGAGTCTATTCTTTTTTGTGAAATATTGGATAACTTGATCTCTTTGGACATATAACAGATATTTAAATGAAACCATCTGAGACACTTGGAAAGTTGAGAAATGAATGTAGTAGTAGCTGCAAACATTCAAATAAAGCACAAGTACCTCAAAATTGTACTTAAGTACAGTACTTGAGTAGCAGAGGGGAAAATGCTACGCTAATTATCTATTTATTTGTTTGTTGTTTGGTTTGGTATGTTGCCTGCATCCCAAAAAAATACTAAAAGATATACAAAAAATATAGCGAATTAAATAATGTGACGAATTTCACTTATTCCAGCTATGGATCATGTGTGCTCTGTGGTAGGAGTGCTAGTAACAGAAGTAATGAGAGATGAATACAGTCGCTGTCTGTAGATTAGCACTTTTGCCAGATAAATGATTGTTCCCTCATCATCACCACCCGTGCAGGAAACAGAGGAAGAAGATGCACAACCACCTACACCAGAACCGCACGCTGCCCAACGGGCCCAACCACCCCGGGCCTGGTCCTGAGGAGATCCCCATGGATGATGTGAGTCCACACGGTATAAAAGCACACACACACAGCGGAGGCAGTTAGAGGTCATCCGAAGGTCGGGTTTGACTAATTAACTGGATGAACATGTTGAGTTCATCCCGTTACAACTGAGAGGACGACCTACAACAGGTCACTGCAGACAGACAAGTCACCTCTTTTTTTCTTTCTTTTTTAATGCATCAAAATGAACTCGCCAGACTGAATTTCAAAATTAGGAAAAGTTTGCTAGTTCATGGCAACGGGTATCCTTTCTTTTTTCCTCTTTTTTCCCATTTTTCATAAGCCATGCTAGTTACTAAGCCTAAAGTTGTAGGGTCGGTGCAGTTGTACCAGAGGCATTTTTGGTGGCTGCAATTCCGTTTCCGTTTTAAGCTTCTGTTAACCAACAATAGCACAAAAAAATGATGCAGTTCATTTACAAATTATCTATTCTATAAGCTTCCAACCGGAGTGCTCAGTCAAAGTGAGTTTGATCAAAGTGCCGCTGAAATAGACCAAATATATCACCGCTTTCAATTAAATATAACTATCGTATAAATAGGATTCTGATGTCAAAATGTTCAGAAACTCCTCAGATCTTTATTAATACCAAAGCAGGGACAGAAGAAGAAGAAGAAGACAGTAAAACCAGATGTCAATTTAATTTTGAGCAAACTGCAGGAAGCCTACAGAGCCTCAGCCGGTTCCTGTCTCTCTGGGATGTGGATGCTGATAGACTTTATTCAGCTTTGTCACTTTGATTCAACTCCGCCAAGAAGGCTCCATTAGCCGTCAGAGCAGTTTTGCCTCCAACAGAATCTTTGTGTAAATAAAACTCTGATCCACTAACAACAGGAGGAAACGTGGTGGCACAAAGCTGACAGGTGTCACAAAGAGGGCAGATAAAACCTAGTTTGCCGTTGGAGACACAATAGGCATGAGTCAGCACATTGGCAGCGGTGACAACACAGTGATGCGAGAAAGTGATGAAGAGTTTAAACAGATGCGTACAGAGGATCCTTTCATAGCTTGATTTGACATCATACGAGTGTACATTTTGTTCATTATTTTGAAAATAAGAGCATAGTAAATAGTATTGAATTGTGTTTTCATGTGCGTTGATTGCAGTACATCTCCGAGCGTGTCCCTACGACAGACTGCGTGATCAGCGACGGAGCGGAGGGTGCAGGCAACTACGCAGGCAGCCGAATGTCGACCCGCTCCCACCACTCTACCACTGCCTCACATGCTTCCAGGTAGGCCGGGGCACGCACACACCGACCCACGTGAAAATTAGCGTGCACGTTTTGGAGATAAGTGTTGTTGACACTGTGGTGGTGGGAGACCTCTCACCACTTCACCACCAAAATTTAAATATGATGTTGCGACTAGACATCATCAGGACGTCACCAAAGTGTGTTTTGTGATATGGGTGAACAAATACATGGATACAAGTTATTTGAAACAACCAATGAGATGAGGACATTTGACGTGTTGTCTGTGCAGGTGTTTTTGAAAACTTGACGTACAAAGTGTTAAGATGATTGGAACTGGGTCAAGGGGAGACAAAGGGACTTGCCTTGGAAATTCACCACAATGACAGTCACTTTACAGCAGGTGACGTTTGTAAAGATGTGCTATGCAACTTCACCACTAGAGGGCAGAAGAGTAACTCTACAAACTATATGGAGCTGAGCTCCAACTGTAACCATATAGCCACACCGGGCACACCCACTGGTGCGACTGTAGCCCCTCTACCCAACCAGTTCAAGGCAGAAACGTTGGCGCCTTCATTCCACCTGACTGTAGGAAATGTTCAAACCTGGAATGGGTGTAATGTGTACGAGGGTAAAAGGACACAGATGCTGTCATGTTACACTTTCTGAAATCACACACAGGAGCAGCAACATGGAAGCATGTTTGGTTCAGTGAAAACAATAAAAATCCAACACAGTGAGGGGTCTTCTGAACAGTAATATATATATACATATGAATCCAACTTACTAACCTGTGCCCTTCCTCACAGCCAGGAACAGCCGGCCTATTAGCCACACTCATCTTTAATAAACATTCACCTTACAGAGAGCAACATCTAGAGTTTGATACGCTAACACCTGAGAAAAAATATCTGTGTCTCTGGTGTGTGGGTGCTCGACTCCCATGACCAGCCACGTATGCTATGTGTTGTTGTCAGACAGATATAGAGTCGGATTGTGTGGAGCTGCACACCTGGATAATTGACTGTCAATGGGATCAGTACCACAAAAAATTATGCCAGAATTTTAAAATTTCTAGGGGTTTATTTTTGCACAGTGTTTATTCCCCCTCTATATTCTCCTAACCTCTCCGTTTTTTGGGGGGGGCGGCGGGGGGGTTTACCTTCTGAACTTGTTTTCCGCAAACGTCCCACACCTGCAGACACGAGGAGCAGACGTGGAGCATGGAGCGAACAGAGAGCATGAACTCAGACTGCCAGTCGGGTGGGCTGTCCAGCTCCGTGGGAACCAGTAAGTGCAGCAGCCCTGCATGCATGGCGAGGAGGGCCGCCCACTGGGGCTGCGCGGACACCTCCGGGCCAGGAATGCAGTACGGGGATTCTTACGACTCACTAAGGGACTCGCCTCACAGCGACAGGTAGGGGAGCTGGTACTGTGTGTGTGTGTGTTGTGTGGTGTGTGGTGTGTGTGTGTGTGTGTGTGTGTGGTGAAGGTGGCCTCTGGACTCTGCCTCTGCTCATCACTCTCCAACACTTGCTCACTCTCTTTGTGTAAACTAACTGCCCCAACTGGCAGTTAGTATTTATGTATTTTTACCTCTGCCAAGGAGGTTACATTATGATTTCACCCCTGTCCATTAGATTGTTAGTCAATTTGTTTGTTTGTGGGTTGATTGGTTTGATTGACAGCAGGATTACTACAAAAATATTTTACTGCTGAATGCATCTCCATGAAATTTGTTGGAAGGATGGGACATGGGCCAAGAAAGAACCTGTTACATTTTTCCGCAGGTCCACACAAAAAGGTGAATCGAAGAATAGTTTATTTTCACTTTCTTTAACATTGCAAGATAGGCCGTCCTCTAAATGTGCCTGATATTTTTCATTCCATGGCAAAAATTGAATGGGTTCCTTCTTGGTTCATGTCCCATCCTTCCACCAAGTTTTGTGGAAATCTGTGATGTAGTTTTTGCATAATCCTGCTGATAAACAAACAAACCAAATGCTGTAATAATTTATTGATCTTGATGAAAAAAAGGCTGGCATATTTAGAGAGCAGATCTATGAGTGGGTATAGTTTGGTTTGGCTTGATTGGAGTTAAGGAGACTTTTGGGCCTTTGCTGAGATTTGCGCTCTACCGAGTGACATTCTAGTTCAATATGAAGGAATTCATCGCCCTGATATTGTTAATTGTAATTTATAAATCTGTGCTATCCTGGGACCTAAATATGAAGTGGTTGGAGAGGTATTGGAATCAAAGAATATTTGTCAAATAGAGCCCCCGCCGTTGTTTCATTACTATCATTCTGTCAAGTTCAGACATTAAGGAGTCATTTATTTTTGACTGTTGTAAATAACTTTGGTGTTCCTCCTAACTTCATTCCATTTAGTCCTTTAATCCGACGTGTCACTGACTGACATTTTGTTGCTCAATATTAGACTCATTTTGAGTAACTGAGTGAAGTTTCTGTCCACTGTTTTCCACATTAAATAACCTCTGAATGATAGAAGCATGATCAGTTTGAGAGAAATATTGTAAACCATTTTATTTTGAAAGCGACTCAACTGTCACTGCTGTGATTCTTATACGATTTCCGATAGATTTGAATGCAACAAATGTTTAATTCACAAATAGTGTAAATGATGTTGGTGCTGAATTGACTCGCTGAGGTGCAGCACTCACAGGCTTCATGTAGCTGTGGCTCATGCACAGTGGTGTTTTTGTAATTTGACAGAGTGTGTGGCGAGGTGTTTGAAGGTGACATATAATTCTCATATTCAGGTTCATACTTTTAATTTGTGTTACCACTTGAAAAGGTTTACATGCTCTAATGATCAGAAAAGGCATCAGTGTCCTCTCACAGCCCATTCCTGCAGCTCCTCTTTTCACCCTCTGTCTAAAACGCATGGCTTTCTTTTAGCCCCGCCTCCTGATTAACCCCAGTCTGCTCTGATTGGCCAACTGGCCCAGTTTGTTGTGATTGGTCAACAGCTCTCAAAACATCAACTTTATCACTTTCACTTCATGATGAAAAAAGTGGAAACACTGACATTGTGTGATGGCCCTTTGACTGACCTGGCCAACCTTTTATTTTCAAAAAATTCTGGTGATGTGCACAGTCATTGGCAATCAAACCACTGTCCCTTAGTACAAAATTAAAATACATATGAAATGCAATGTTGCAGTTGAATAATGATGCATCCTGATACTCTCCAACAGTCCCTTTTCTATCTTTTGTCGTAAAGCATTACAGAGCAACACAGCAGGTAAACAGTGAAGTGAGAGCATGTGTTTCAAACAGCTTGCTGACCACTCAGATCTGTCTTTTTGTCAAGCAGATTGTTTTGTCATCAATGTGGAAAAAAGGTGTGTTTGCTCCAAGGGTACCTTTGTTGTAACTCGTATAAGTACAAAAATCTTTTATTTCTCCGATCCAGGTACGTGTCAGCGCTGACCACGCCGGCGCGTCTGTCTCCAGTGGAGTTCCACTATCCCCCGTTGCCGCCCCACGTGCCCACCTTCCAGATCACCTCGCCCAACACAAGCCACGCCCTCTCCCTGCCGCCCGCTGCTGCTGCCTACCACAGAGAGGACGACCAGCCGCTGCTGCGATGCCCAGATGTATGTTGGTAGAGATATCACACGCTGTTCATACATCACAAGGCTGTCATAGGTGAAGGTGACAACATGCCATCAGTTGTTGTTTTTTTACTGTCAACAAATATAATTGAAAGTTTGGCAACTTCCCTTACGTGTCTGTGGTGCTCAGCCCCAGGGTCTATTCACTTCCACACTGATACAATAAAACCATTTACAGACTTTGAAAAAATTATGATGATGATAATGTCATCCAATGCAACAGTGTGGCTTACAAGTGTGTTTATAATAGTTTGGAACAACAATGGAGCTCTGTGGCACAGAGGAATACTTCTGTACATCATACAATGTAGTTCCTTTGAGCAAATCACTGACGAACATACAAGTTCAATATAAATACTGTTCAGTGAGATGATGTAACAAGTCCTCTACTCGCTCTGTTCCGTGTTTCAGGATGGAAGTTTATATAGGCAGCCTAGGCGTCCGCGGCGACCTTACCTGACGGAGAGCACAGGAAGTCTGCCCTCCAGCCCCTACCGTCTCCCTGACGACGAGGCCTACGAGACCACACAGGAGTACGCCTCATCGAGGGAACCCATCCGGAGCCGGCGCCGCCCGCGACGCAACCGCCTCAACGGACACATCTCCCAGCGGGCAGGCCTACGGGACTACAGCTCACAGAGCTTTAGCCAGTCAGAGGAGGAGGAAGAGGAGGAGGAGGAGGAGGAGGAGGAGGACGCTCAAGGGGAGAGTACACCTTTCCTTAGTATGCAGAACATGAACATGGACACGCCCCTATCGGTCCCGGGTTTCCGCTCGACCTCTGGCGCGGACACACGGACTCACCGCGGGCCTAGTCGGCCGGGGACACGCAGCAACGGGCAGAGCCGCGGCTCCCAGTCGCAGCGCTCCAAGGCTGACAACATGCCCCTTTAAGACTTAACCTCCCCCCCACACCCACTCATACACCCCTGCCACCCCCTTCCACCTCACACACCCCCTTCCTCCTACACACAACCAGTGGACTAGAGACCTGCACCTAGGAGAAATATTTTTATTTTGTATAACAGACAGATATTCTAAACAAATGAAATATTTATTTTCATTTCAGCAAAAATTGTCTACTAGCTAACAGCAAAGACTTTTTTTATAATGTGGGGGGGGATATTTATATGTAAAGTTTTTTGATTTACAGCATTATGAGAGATGAAAAAATAAGAGAATTACGTGCCAATTTTTTCACGAGTTAGATAAATAGAATAATATTGTGGTGCCTTTTGCTGTATGCTGAAGTCGGAGGTCCCATTGAGTTTTTGTAGCCTTTCTTATAAAGACTCCTCGTTTTTATATAGAGACCAACCCTCTTCCTTCCTTTTGCTTTGGTTTTCTCTCTGATTTGGGATCTTCCTCTTTTTGAACTGTGATCTGATTATGTCATCATGCAATATCGATTCCTCCTGTGTAAAAGGTGTCTGTTTACATGAGTATGATCCATGCGATGCGCTCGTTTCACAGGGACATCTGGTCACCGACACAACCACTTGTGTGGGGTCGTTTTCTCTGAGGATTTTTGAAAGAATCTTTCCAGACGAGCCCACATTGGTCATTTGTGTCCTCGTTTGCTGCCCGTCAGTCATCTGTGGTTCTGTTCCGTGAAAACAAGAAGAGTGTTAGGGAGTAGCTGAGGGAAAGTGACGATTCCGCTGTAGGTGTTCAGGGTGCTGCCATGACATTGGTAGTGTTTGCAGTGTGTGTTTCTGTGTGTGTGTGTGTGTGTGTGTGTGTGTTTGTGTTCTGTGTGTGTGTGTGTGTGTGTGTGTGTGTGTGTGTGTGTTTGTGTTCAGTGTGTGTGTGTGTGTGTTTGTGTTCAGTGTGTGTGTGTGTGTGTGTGTGTGTGTGTGTGTATGTTTGTGTGTGTTTGTGTGTGTTTGTGTGTGTGTGCATCATAAAGGCTCATTTGGTTGGCGCCACCATTCACCGTGGAGAGTGTGGTCCCTTGTCGGACTGACACGCTCCTCCCACCAATCCTCACGCTGCCAGAAGCTCCATTGCACTGTAAGAACCTCCCCCATTGGCCAGGGAGCTGCCGATCCAAACCGAAACCCAACCAGTCCAGTTGTAATCCAGCCTGACTCTGGCCTCCCGTGGACTCTGCCCAGTCCGCCCGTTTCCTATGCCAGCAGCTTAGAGCCGCACTGTGTCTCAGGACTTCCCCATCACACCACAGCCAAAAGACTCAAAACAGAGAGAGCTCGTCATCTCAGTCGCAGTTCAGTCCGCAGGCCAGATCAACGTCCACTCACTCTCCTCCTCTCCGTCTGTCCGTCAGGTCTGTTGCGTTCACTCGTGGCCATGATTAAGGGAGCATGGGTAAAAACTCTTGGGATCAGAAAGGAAATTCAGTTGCTTTTAAAAAAAGAAAAAGAAAAGAAAAGTCATTTTTTCTTCAAACGGTCGTGTGCATGTGTGTAAGTGGGCATGTGTGTAGCTGCGTGTGGGTCACCGTGATGATGTGGATCAAAAAAACTTGGAGACCACGTCTGTCTGCTCTGATGCGGGGGAGGGGGTAGCTGGGAATTCTGGGGTCCCCCCAAGAGGAGGATATTGCTCTGGGTCCCCCCTATTCTTTTTAAACTAATATAGTCCTACTGGAAACTTAGTGGGCCCCCTCCAGCTGTGGGCCCCAAGAACCGCCACCACTTCTCGCCCCAGTAGCGAAGCCACTGTTCCGATTGGGAAAATCGCTCGCAGGTCGCCGCGTGCAGGTTCACTCCAACAGAGGGCGAGTTTCTGAGTCGTATTCTAATTTTACTTGAGCTCACAGCCAAATGGTGGTATATGAAAATACTGATTACTGCATCCTTGATTTGCATTCCTATACCTTTTATTGATTGAACTTCTTTTTGCTTGGTCATATTGACTGAATGATCTGTCACGTGTCTGTCTCTCCCCACATCACCTGGCCCCTCTCCTTCATGTCCCTTCACCCCCGTATCGACCTTCAGACACAACTAGCAGAGACGGATTTAGGCCCCATCTCCAGACGAGTACGCTGAGCAGCGCGCCGACAGTTGGCTGATCGTCTCGGAAACTCTTCCACCTCAAATATACATCAGGTTAAGAGACCCCTATCAACCTCGCTGAGGAAAATAATATTGTCAGATACAATTCGTGTCCCTATTAGAGTTCATTTTTGTGTGTTTTTTGTTTGTTTTCTGTTCTCGCACAGAAGATGCATGGATCACAGATATAGAAAAGTATCTTAAAAATGACAAAGAGCCCCCGCAGATTCAGGGGGAATCATACTAGAAATATATAAAAACATTATTTGGGTTCCTGGCCCAGATGTCTGGCTAGTTTTGTCTTACTATCACTGTAATCAATCTGGGATTTGCAATGTGGAAATACCGCAAGTGAGGGTAGTGTGCTTCTAGAGCTAGTTGAAATGTTAACATCGACCCCTCCCCCCCTCTTTCTCCTCACACGCACTCCCCCCTCAACCTTTACATAGATGCACACATTTTGCACATATACTGACATGCATAATGATATACATAAAGCACACACGCGCACACACACACACACAGACACACACACACACACAAACACACATACACACATAAAGTCATGTTTGTGTTCGTCAAGCGGTTTGCCTTTGTCTTTTTTTACCTGCTGACTCCCTCACTCCTACATCCCCGCCCCATCTCCCCCCCCCCCCCCCCCCTGCATGTCCTAGTGGTACTGGTAGTTGGGTGCATGGAAAAAGCAGCAAGCAAATCGTTTTTCCACTCGGTGAAAAAATAAAAATGTGTCTTCATTTTAACATTCAGCAATAAAATCCCCTTCTCCTCATGTTCATCATTCTTGGAATATGCTAGAAGATTTTTTGCAAGTTTTATCCAAAACATACGACTTGTAAAAGAAGAAAAACTCCAAAACCACCCCTTCATATGAAAAATAAAACTTTATTCCTACAGTTTTGAAACAGTCCTGTCATCTTTGTTAAAAAAAAGGAAAAACTGTTGTTTGTTTTTGTTTTTTTGTTTACAGATTTTGTTTTTGGTGTGGTGATGAAATCAAGACATTGGAAGTGTTGGAAATGGCATTAGTGTCGACATATTGACCTCAAATCACAATTTTGTTAACTTTAAGTGACGGACCCGAAAAGACCCCGGGTCCGTCTCCAAAAAGTGTTTAGCCACCAGGACGTCCCCATGATTTAGACTTTCATATTATTCATCCCTGAGATTATTCAGGATCCATCTGAAGGAACAACAGTGGCGCGTTGAGACGCTCGCTGTGGCAGTGCAGCGCTGTTCCAAAATGAGTTTTAGAAAATGTGCTAGAAAAATGACAAATAGCACACACTGTTACAGTTTCAAATAGAAACCAGCAACATCTCTTTGTTACGTGTGAGCCCAGATCTGCCCCCGGGTGAGTGTTGGGCAGTTTTGGGAGCCTCCCATCAATGAAACCCACGGTAAGTTTCATGTTTATGCTCACCTGCATTCCACACATACCCAGGCCCCCAGTATGTGTGAGGGGGGGGGGGGGGGGGGGCTGCTCACCCGCCAAAGGGGTCTGTGTTAAAAAGCCACCAGACCTGTTCTGTGTAAGTGTCACTCAACATCTGGGTTGAAGACGGCACATGGACGCGTAGGTCGACATTATATAGACGAACAACAACTAATCTCACTCGTATGCAGTGGAGAAGGGACCGGAGAGCAGTTGCATCAACATCATGCCAATAAGAAATATGAGAGGCTAAATGTTTCCTTCATATATGCATTTGGCCCTCGCCGGACAGGTTTTTGTGTTTCCCCCTGTCTGTGGCCGACATGTAAATCCTGTTTGTTCTCTTTCTGTCAGGAGGTGTAACCCTTGTGCACACATCTGACTGTCTGTGTATTTTAGATGAAGCTTTGTTGCCACATGAGTTTGGGCTTAAGAAAAAGAACACCCTTCTTGACTGATCAATCAATTTGATCCGGATTACACCATTTGCTCCTGCCAGAGAGGGACTCCTCTTTTCTATTTTATTTATTTATTTATTTTTTAAATTAGGTGGTATGGTTATGACGTAGGACCATCGTCTTTGAGTATTAAGTGAATGAGGGCGGCTTCACTAAAAGCAGGTAAGCAAAGAAGAACCGCTGACTCTTCATCTGGATTCCAGCACTGTAAAAGAGGATGAGCTCACACAAAGCAGATTCTTTGAACTGAGGTCATTCGGGTCCTCATCTGTTGATATAGGTTTTTTTCAAATTGCGAACAATTGGCTCTTCTCATTTTTCTCATAATTTGGAATATAGTCAAGTGTGAAAGTTCATCTTTGACTTGTGTTGAGTTTTACCGGTTGTGATGGAATCATGGATGTGGAAGCAAAATCCAGCTATTGGTGAAGACCATGCGATACAATCGAAAAACTCCAAACGCTAAATGGACCTTTTGAGTCTTTTATCCCGCCTCCCACATTCAAATGCAGGCTAATGCTCTCTTATTTCTGACGTATGTTTCGCATACATAAATTCACAACGCATGAAGGACACCGTGGTTTGCGGCTGGAAACCTGTGAAATCACACCCAAATTACATTGAATGTTTACAATGTTTGACGACCATTGTGGGAGCCACGTTACACCACGACGTGCTCATGTCCATGCTTAGTTCAGAACGAGCGCAGTTTATATCTTGTGTAGTACCTTAGGTCTGATAGTTCAGCATGTTGCGGTCACCTTAAGAGAAGTCGCTTATGGCGTTGATGGCCTGGACTTGAAGTATCAAGGTGCCGCAGCGTTGATGCTGACCAGTTCGTTGAGTTGAGATTCAGAAACGGACCGAGCCACACGGTTTTCTTGCCGTAGCATACCCATCTCTACTTTGCTTTGGATTCATCAGTAAGGTTTCACACACTGTGGATTCAATGTTTCGTTCTGCCCCTTACACCGGAGTACTGTCAAAGCTTTTTCCAAACCACGATTGGTGTACACGAGTCCATCCGGGGAAACCAACGAGTCTCAGCTCACACAGATATGTTACAAAAGTCAGAGTCATTTTGTTGTGTTTGAATTCTAAACATAACGGTGATCATTATTCGGCACTTCCGAGGCACTTTTTGTACATGGACAGTGACACAGGAGAATTGACATTTTCATTCCACAAGATAACTCCTGTAGAAAACTGTCCACAGGCTGTTTAATAACACAAAGAACAATAACAGTTCTGTGCATATATAGTAAATAATATCTAATACTATGACGTATGGCGTCTAATATCTCACTTTAAGACAAATATACTGATGTGAAGACTGTTAGTCAACATTAGCAAGGTGCACGTGGTACAATAGCTTTGAAAAAAAGGTTTGTTAATGAAACTGTCTAAATACAGCAGCAATATTTTGAAAAGATAAGTACTTGCCCAATCAATATTACAGAACGTTAAATATGGAAAACTTTAATATAAGGTTGAAGTTTCTCCTCTCTTGTCTTCTTCCTTTCTCACTCAGCTGCACACTCACATTTGACCTTTTTTGTTGGATGCATTCAATGTTTTTTGACACTGTTTTCACCCATTTGCCCAAACTCACACTTGTGCTCGTGTATTTGCAGTGGAATGGCGCTGTGTTTCTGTCGCTGGCGTAACGTGTTACTCTGCGTATGCACCCCATGCATCTGCCTGCTCCTGCTCTTCCTCTATTCTGGTTTGCTGATATGCATGCAAATAAATGACTCGGCGACAGTAACACACTTTGTGGCCTCCGGAACTTTGAGAAGCAGCAGCTTTGGCCCTTTGCCGCAAACTTTCTGGGCGTGCCACTTGCAAGGGGATGCCTTTTGGAACAATCTCCAGCTGGCCATCGACCGCCATCACAACCCCGTCCTGCGTCCCAACAACAGCGACATGGGATTCGAGAATGCAACCCGCTATGAGACCCTACTGAGGCCAAATTCCTCTAATGTTGCGGACCGGAATAGCTCGGGGAGAAACTTTGACAAGCTGCCGCAGCAGATGCAACACTTTGTGAGCCACATGGAAATTAGGGACTACCCAATCCTCATACAGCCAGATGGAGTCTGTGGAGCTGGGGCAAAATATGAAAGGGAGCGCCCGCTTCTTCTCATGGCCATCAAGTCCACAGAGCTGAACTTAGAGAACAGACAGGCCATCCGACGGACCTGGGGCAAAGCGGGTCGGGTGGCAGGACAGAAGGGGAACAGCAGCAGAGGAGCAGAAGGTGGAGCATACGTCCGCAGGGTCTTCCTGCTCGGCAAAGAACCCCCCGAGGGCCTGAATGAAGATTTTCCGGGGTTACTGCGGATGGAGAGTAAACTTTACGGAGACATTCTGCAGTGGGACTTCGAGGACACATTTTTCAACCTCACCTTGAAGGACGTGCTCTTCTGGAGCTGGTTCTCGGGTTCCTGCGGCCGGACTCGCTTTGTCTTTAAGGGAGACGACGATGTCTTCGTCAACACCCCGAAATTGATCACCTACCTCCAGGACCAGCTCAAGGAGCCACAGGCACGCGACACGATGAAAGGCTTCATGGTTGGAAATGTCATAGGTGCAGCCTCGCCCGTCCGAGTCAACAGCTCCAAGTATTTTATCCCTGTCAGCTTCTACAAGGGCCTCTATCCCGCGTATGCAGGTGGCGGAGGGGTGGTGTACTCAAGCCTGTTGACCAAACGTCTACTCAACACGTCGAAAAGGGTTCTCCTGTTCCCCATCGATGACGTCTATGTAGGCATGTGTATGGTCCGGCTGAACCTCTGCCCGAGCCACCATCCTGCCTTCCTCACGTTTGACTTTCCGGCAAAGGAAGAGGAGCAGCCGTGTGCGTACCACAGAGTCCTACTGGTCCACAAACGAAGCCCCAGCGAGATGGTGACACTGTGGGCCGGCCTAAAGAAGACAGCGACGCGGTGTCGGGATGTGCCTCTGAGGAACACGCCACAACACTGATTTATGGAAGAGTTTGACTATCCAAGAGTTATTGCCATGTGAAAATCAGAGCGTGACAAAAAAAGGCGCTCACTGAACGATGTCTGTATTTATGAACTTTTTTTTGTTCTATTCCATATGATCTACGGGGTTATATTTGAATATAGGCCATGAGCTGGATACCCAACCACACCCAACCTCCCAAAGTGATGCAAGGGTCGGAGTATGCTGAAAATGAGTTTGAATGTTACCACTGAAAAAACTTTTGGGATGCACCACCTGTTTCATCTTGCGAGGATGTGCACCCTAAAAATGACCTTTGACACTTCAAACTGTAGTTGATTTCTGTGCTCGTTCTACATGGCTTCCATATGAGCCACTACACCATCAGACCACAAACACGATGGCACAAGCGAAGCACAGTTTAATGCTGGTTCTATGTACGTGTCTAATGTGGATAGATCCCAGGTGACTGGTTGTTACATATTGAGTACATGCACTGTGTCGCAATCAGTGTTCGTGGACTCAATGTTTTTTGATTTTAATAGATAGAATGCTAAAATGCTTGTTTTGGTTCTCTAGTATATTCTTACTCACGCGAACATGTTCGATTTTTACAGCACCAGTGATGACGAGTCATGAATCAGTGAACTAGCTCAGTGATGTGCCTTACTGTCGTCTGTCTGTTACATGATCCACCACAGCCAGCGGTCATACCAGACCAGCTGTGGCTGTTGCAGAAAAATCCTGCTGTCACCTTTTGCACTGAACCGAGTAATGAATTTAACTTTTAATGTGTTTCCCTTTTAAAGTGACAGTCTTGCTTTGTGCAAAATAGTGTGCGCTAATGAGAAGCATGTCCACCGCTGAGGCCAGTGCAATACACACTTTGATTCATCTGATATACAACGGATACATACTAAAACTACTGATGTGATACGATTGATTGATTGATTGATTGACAATAACACATTTCAATTCACCATAATGTGATTCAAGGTGAAACCATACAATACAAGTCCCCAAGTCCGCGTGCCGATGTGTCCTTGGGCAAGACACTTAACCCGAAATTGCCTCCGACGGCTCTTCCGGCAGTGTGTGAATGTGGGGAATGTGACTCGCCCTGTAAAGCGATTCGAGTGGTCAATGAGACTAGGAATGCGCTGTATAAATAAAGTCCCATTTATGGCTAAACATCTCATTTATGCAGTTTCTTTTTCAACGCCTGAAAAAAATTACACACTGACCCTTTAACAAATAGGACATTTCAGCTTTAGTTCACAGCATTATACAAAACTTTTTTTTTTTTTTTAAATGAAGACGGTAATAGATAATGAGGACTTTGAACTTGTGAGTTTGTTTTTTCTGCAGCATGTTGTCTGAGGAAAATGTCACACCTAATGTCAGGTAGACCTGGTTTTACCGGCTTGTAGAATAAATTGCTCAATGGCTTCATGCCAAATATTGTTGAGCTGATCCTTATTTACACATCCCGCCTCTCGGCCAATGTCAGCTGGGATTTGCTCCAGCACCCCCCCCACCAAGAAACCCAGTCAGAGGAAAAGCAGCATAGTGGATACATGGTACTTGTGGAATTTGTTTATTTTCATGAGCATGTTTCAGCACAATTATTCCCATAAGAAAAACGGTTTCTTTGAATGAGAAGTAAAATGAAAGACATTAAAAATGAAAAGTTGAATTCTGTAAGAAAATGTGGTAGTGGTACACTTGAAACATTCTCCAAAGGACTGGTAATACCGGAAAGGTGTTGGAAGTTCTCGCCACACCACACTCCGCTCTGGAAAACCTGAAAGGCATTCCCTCAGAGACATGTTTTCAGGTCAGATATTCAGAAAAAATGTGTATTTTTAATATTAATTTTAAATGTGCCCCAGTCTAGATGGAACCAACACAGTTTCCTTTTAGATTGTATATATTGTTAGAAAGGAATGTAACATCCCTGCCACGTCTTTGGTCTATAAATGTTAAAGTTGGCAACGGCTTTCTGCCTGAAAGTCGGGGGTAAACCAGGTGTCGGCATATAAAGCAGGTTGCAGTGGACGAACAAGTGTCGCTGGCATAAACATTTAAGAAAAAATCTTACACTTTAGATTAAAAAAATGAAGATAACAAATTGACTAAGTGACACGGTTTTGAACTCCAGTGGATGAAAGGCCGGCATGTGACCCACTATTTCTACCACCACCATTTCTAGCCAAAAGAGAGACATGACAGTAAAGTTACATAACTTTTCAAACACTATATATATACACCTTGTGTTTACAGTACAAGGAGAAATTAAATCTCCTAAGAGACAACATGAAGGCCTTTCCCCCTTTTAGACCACTCTAAAGACGACTAAACAGCAGATGAAGTCTAAATAGGTAGATGCTTAAGTGTGTGCGAATGATGAATACTAGAAAAATTATCCTTAAATCTAAAAAAATGTGTGTGTTCCATACTCCTCAATCGAGAAAGTGGAAAAAAAAATAACAGGAATGTATTTACGCAACAGCGACAACAATGGATTCTTCAGAGAGGTGCAATGTATGCGTTTCTATTTATTGTTCTCCCACAGAGGAGACACATAACAGTTTACCTGTTTGCATTAACCTGCAAATATATATCATATTGCCGGCGTATATATATGCACAGGCAACACAGTAGTGGATCCACTGAAGGCCAGGAAGGAAACGAGAGATGAAAGTACAGAATGTCTATCCATCTCTCTCTGTTATATTTTATTGATTCATCTTACAAGTAACACAGACTTTGTCCTTACTTTGCCAGTTCAAGGTCCCTCAGTGAGCCCGGTCACTCAGCGTCTCCGCCTGTCAATCAGCTGCAGAGGGCGCTGCTGCCTGAGCACCAGCACATCACATCAGTCAGTGGTGACAGCAGCAGAGCAGAGCGGACTGTCACACAATTTTCTCAACTCTCGCTCTTGATCGTCCGTGTCCTCGGCGTCCCGCTGTGAACCATTTTTTTCCCTTCCCTATTTGTCCTTATTGTCTTCCTCACTTTTGTCGTCGTCGTCGTCGTCGTCCTCCTCCTCACTCTCGCTGTACTGATAGTTACAGCGGTTGGTGTTGACAAAAAGGTCGCTCTCGTCGTCTTCAGAGTCGCTCGCCCCCTCTTCCTCGTCTTTTTCCTCTGTCCCCTGTGGTTCGCTTGTCTTGTCCGGCGCCGACACCTCCACCATGAACCCCTCTGGCCTGGATATAAATGACGGGAGCATCACGACACGCACACTCAAGGATTAACATCCGACAAAATGAAACTGGTCGTGCGAGGAATCCCTACAGTACGTGTTCTTCGCGCGTGGTGCCACTCACCAGAGCTGTTGCTTTTGCAGATACTGAATGTGATCCTTGTAGAGAATGAAACTGATCTCGGCCTTCACCTTCTCTCCTTCCTCAATTGGATCAACAATCACATAGTCACCTTGAGGACCGGGGAGCGCACACACAATTCATCATTGTTCAAACTTCCATCAAGATTTTCTATGGCAGCAGCAGCAGCATCAGTTAGTCCCAGGGTGTAGGTCAGGCAGTATTCCTGTTTCACTGGTCATGAAGTTTTATTCAGTCAGTTTTATTGGTCTTATTGGTTTTTACAGCTGAATGTAGGAACTTTGGCTTTTGTAAATAAAATTGAGTAACAAATAAATATTTACTGTATGAATTATTGGAATGACCCTGTTAAAAAAAACGTCTGTAGATGATTGTCCAGTGATTCTGTGGCGCTGAGCACATGACGTTTTTCAGCCAGTTCTAAACGATATGTTATCAAACTTCTATTGGTAATATATCAACATCTATTATCATTAAAAAAAAACCACTAAATGCTACAAAATCAAAAGAGCAATGTTTAACTCTGCAGACCAGACCACAATCCCCCACATCTATACACGTGGTGGTAGTTTATGTAAACCCCACAAACGTTGTAGAGATGGTGCAGTGCGGATCTGTCGGGAAAGAGTTTAAGAGGGCGGAGGCTGCCACAACGAATTTCTGGTGCAGGAGATGGGGAGCAGAACTGTGTCTGAACTCTCTTTTTCTAATGAATTAAGACTAATATTGTTCATTTGCATTCAGTTTCTTGGTAAGATACGAACACTTTTTCTCACTATGTGCTGAAGTGTTTTCAGCAATAACCAGGATTTTGGCAAAATTGGCAAACTCTTTGTTTTGAGTGTGTCTGCAGCCTAAATGGTTTTTCCTAATTCAGAGCAGATGTCTTTACCACACTGAAGACATGGCTTCTCTAAACAGCCTGAGAAATGGCATGAACACAAAACTGTCCCCTTTACAAACATTTAGACGTTATCATTTCTATTCAATCAAATCACAATCTGCATTGTAAAGGTATAAACTACTTTGACCGAGGCACCTGAAGGGGATATCAGCTCAGCGCAGATTCTCTCACTTGGTCTAGTGAGCAGCTGCTGATCGATACCGTATGATCTCTGTGACACTCCATCATATTACATCTACACATCTCGGTCCAGGAAGTTACCTCTCTTGATCCAGAGGTTCTTGCGGAACTTGGTGGGCATGCTCACCAGGAAGGTCTCGCCCAGAGCCGTGACCGTTTCGTGGAGGTTGTTGCCACGGCTACCGGTAACCTACGGGTGCACAGGAAGAGGATGGAGACACACTCGACACACCTTGTCCTGCTGTGTGTGGTGAGTCGTGAACGTAGCTCACCTTCACGATCTGCTGGTTCTCTGTGGGCGTGACGAAGTCCCCGAGGGCCTCCTTCACCACGTGTTTGCGTTTGGTGGCCTGGGACATTGTAAACGCTGAGCTCCGGGTGCCGTCGCCAGCTGAGGAGAGAGGGGGGAGGTGTGTGTGGTCAGAGAGCAGGTTTGAGGAGGAGATGTCCGTCCCGACTCTTCGGATGTTTAGTCTAGTTGCGAGGTCGGTTGCCCTTTGCCTGAATGTATGGACACAGAGACGGAGCGTTTCTATGGAGACAGCCATTACGTCTGTGAGATGACGACACACGTGATTCACTCTGACTGGGCTAGGGAGGTTCTAGGGATGCGACGGCACTGACCACCTGGTGATCTGCAAGAGAACGAGCCATCCCCTCAACATATTAATATAAACCCTTCTGCCTAAGACAGCCACGATCTCCTTGTTTCTGATTCAGTGTCGCTTCTTCATTACACTGCTAGGCTGTGGACAACTGATAAGCCGGAAACACGTGAACTCAGAACATGCACGTCGATTATAACTTGATCGACGTGCATAAACCTTCGGCGACCTCGGGTGTTTTCGGTGATGGCTGGACTGATGACAGCGGCTCACGTCCCCTCACTTCACTCTGCTGCGTAGGCTACAACACGTTAGCGCGCAGTTACCCGCGTGCAATTAGCACGGACGTGAACGAGTAGTTGAGCTAAGCTAACAGCAGGGAGCTCAACACGCACAAGTAGGTTACGTAAGTACCGTGAAAGAGAGAAGAGTGACCGTGATCCCTCGAAGCGCAATGTTTGTCCGGAAAAGTTTGACACGTTGGATCGTTTTATCAGTAAACCGGAGCCGCATGCGTCTGACAACAACAGCGAGTGTTGCACTTCCGGTGTCCTCTGGTCCTCTCCTTTTCAAAGTAAGAGCCGCAGTCTACGTGTATTTAATCGGTGGGAGCCATGTATTGAAGGTTTAATATTATAATCACGTTTGTGTTGCAATTTAACCGTCCCACTTGCTATTTATTGTCTGTCTATATTAGTAGAACACGACTAGTTATTATTTCTTAGACTTTACTACTCAACGCAGGACTATTGCTTCCGGGTCGGCGCTTTGCACTGTGGGAAATGGAGTTTTTGTTTACGCTCGGTCTGAGCAACGTTCAAGAACGTCAGCGTTCATTGAAGCGTCTATTCTCACATTGTACTTCATCATCCTTATTCTGCTCAAGGCCAATGAACATGCTACATTCTTGTAAACAAGCTACAAAATAGTCCAGCCTCCACAAGAGGAGTACGTGTATACTGAAGATATTGACTATGACATTGTAATCGTATAATAGTATCTTTATTACTATTGTGGTTAATCGGAAAACGTGTAAATTGTACAATCATTTTTTGATTTTCATTCTGCTGTTCCAGTGTATCTGAGAAAAGAAGACCATGAACCAAGAGCAGGATTCCACACTTTTTCTTTATTCAACCTTCATTCATCTCTCAATGTCTTACAGCGGTTATCACAGCTGCACTGCCGTTATGCAGGATGTGCAAACAATTGTATCGTACAAACCCCCGTCTTTCAAAAGCCCCTCTCAAGTCCTACATAATATTAGCATAGTCAATGGTAACAAAACATCCAAGCAGGCTGACACGACAGAAGTATAGGAACAGCTAGTGCACACGCCTTACCGAACACAAGCTCAGTTACTGTGAGGACAGATGAGTTAATAAGCAGCACTGCCCAAAACACAGCAGTCACAATGACCTGCAGGAATAACGGAATCACATGTTGACAAAAATCAAGTTAAGTTAAAATTACCATAAAATCTCTCAAGCCTTATTAGAGCTGGTATGTTTTTTGTAACTTGTCACCAAGTGGTAGGTGTGAACGAGGAACACTAGTCTGGTTTAACGGAAAAAGTAGTTTCAGCAGGACTTAATGTGTCTGACTTCATGCATCCTGGATCAAATGTGTGTATGACCAGTGCAAAGGTGCTTCCAGCCGGCAGCTGTGGTCTACGTAGTATGATGGTGTGTGTGTGTGTGTGTGTGTGTGTGTGTGTGTGTGTGTGTGTGTGTGTGTGTGTGTGTGTGTGTGTGTGTGTGTGTGTGTGTGTGTGTGTGTGTGTGTGTGTGTGTGTGTGTGTGTGTGTGTGTGTGTGTGTGTGTGTGTGTGTGTGTGTGTGATAATATGTGGTAAGTGCTTTAATTGACAACAGCAGATGAGCACATCTTGTTGATCCCACACGCATTGGACCCCTTGTATAGGTAGTAGTAACCCTGTGAGCAAGAGAGAGAGAGAGAGAGCGATAAAGACACTGTCAATATCAAACACAACTTTATATGATATGTGCAGCAACAAAGCGGCAGAGTAACTTTTTTCACTTTTCTCTATTTTTTCTTCTTGTGTCATCAAACCCCCCCAATTCAGGGGCTGCCTCCTTCTGAGGCTGCATTTCACAACTGATTGCGTCACAGCAGCAGTTATCAAACCTTTATGATAGAAATGTAATTGAGGCTTGATATTTTAGTTTAACCATAAACCTTATCATAAATAACTATAGATTGAAACAAATTATAAATACAACCAAATAAATAGAAGTTGAATTAAGAAAATGAACATTTATTTTACCTAATATGTAAACACGAATGCACATTTAAAGGCTCATATCTTTTGGCTGATGATTTCAGTCGGGCTGTAAACCTATTGGCCGATACCGATTGGTCTGTGATAGGCTAATATCGGCCGATATTATCGGCCAACCGATATATCTGTCGGGCTCTAATCAGAACCCCAGGATAGATCTTAGCAGCTTTACAGTAGCCTCAATAATACGAACCTTCAGAGAGAATAAGAGCTAAGTAATGTACAAACTGCTTTCTACTGTAACTCTGGAGTCCTGTACTCTGCGCTGTTACAGCACATGTACATGTACTGTAGCTGTTGTGCTGTCTGAAATGCATTGAATTACTGGGCCATCTCACATACAAGGTACAGTCATTCGTAATTACTGTATGCATGCAAATTGGATGATTTCCCATCAGTACTTCTATTTTTGATAAATGCAGGAAATGTTTATTTTCAGAAGCCTAATAGAGGAAAAATTGTGACTATGGTCATAGCCAATAACATAATTTGCTTACAGAGGAGGTTTTTTTTGTTATGCTAGGTTATTAATCATTACAGTATTAGGTTATTTTTTGTTGTTTGCCAGGAAATGATTATACTGTATTCTTAAGTACATAACTGTATGGAATAAAACATACTGTACATTGGATGTGTCTTTATATTGTGTTCATCATATAGAGTAAAGAGTTGTTGGTCACGGCTAAAAGTATAGAGTCATTCATTGCAGTCACAGGTTTTAATGGAAGTGTTTTGAATTGATCTCACCAGTTTTTAATGGCAGTTTGTAGTGTGTGTGAATTTGATGGGGTTTGTGTGATGTCTGAAGGCAAAGTTTGGTTTCGGTGTGAGAGTACATGGTTTTGAGAGGACAGATTGGTTTTGAGATTGAAGGTTGTGAAATGAGTGTAAAGTTATGCAATTGTGTTGAGAAGTGTGAAAAGTGTCTGTGTGTCTGTCAATGTGAACGTTAGTTGCAGCCAAAGTTTTCTTACCTGCTCTCCATAATCCTCCCCCCAGCTGTTCTTGATGGCCCAGAAGGGGGTACCCTTACCTGCAAATATAGAAACATCCATACAATGCACTTAATTAGCTTTGATTTGATTCACAAAATGATCATCCTTTATTCGGATTATCCTTAGAGGCGAATGATTAACACGAAGAACAAATGTGTCCAGAGTAAGACCTGGGTAATTGGAGAGAGGATAAAACAACCACTCACGTTCTCCGTATCCCACCATCAGCACAGCGTGGTCGATCATCCAGGGGTTGCAGAAGATCTTCAAGGGGTGAGACACGCCCTTCCTGTAGAACTACAGACATTCAAAAGACAATGAAAGTGTGGTTAAAGGCTGATAGTGAAATTCTAGAGAAGATGCGATGCATCGTGACATGATAATTGTTCTACATCTTGGTGTACATGCAGGAAGTATGTCAGATTTTAGTAATCCGGATTTGTGCTTGATATCTCAGTCCGTCCGCACGGGGCAGCGTCAAATTGACCGAATTGAAACCGCTTTGCAACTCCCATTTTGGCGAGATGGACGACGAGCTTGAGGCAAGACTCAGCGAATGGGTGTGCCCTGTACAGGCACATATGATCCGTCAATGAGGGAGAGATTCACAGATAGTAAAAAACAGAGCATGGCCCTGTTTAGAAGCCTCCTTTAACACCAAAAGAGAAGTTTAAAAGTGAAGCAGGAGATAAGGTCCACAGCTGCAATTTCACAAGCTACCCCAGAAATTCTGTTAATGGCTTTAAATGGCACATTTACAGCAATGGGTCCTATTGTTTAGCCGCACAATGCTATTCAATAGTAAACGACCTGTTCTGGGTGGTACCAGGTTCTGAATGCTCTGGAATGTTCCAGGGGATGGTTGTTGCATTGTCCAGGGACAGGTGATAATGTTGTGGAATGAGTGCTCCGGAGAGATGCGTGTATTCCTTTTAATATGATAAGTAGAAAGCTATAGCCAGACAGTGTTGTCAGGGAGAGATGCAAATGTCCTGGATTGAGGGGAGGGGGTTTCACTAGGACACTGAAGTCGCCCCCGAAGTTTCTGTCGTTGTTCAAAGGACGAACAGACCACCGTCCTCTTTTACGTCAAAACCACCATTTCTTCCTCATCGAACGATCCCAACACCAGCTCGGTGGCCGTCGCCACGGTGCTTGACGCCTCCTTCTTCTTCTACTTGTGGCGATTCCAGCGGCGTAGATAGTGTTTTGTCAGCGGCAACACCTTTTGTTAAGGAGAAGACTGCACTGTGTCAGGCGCGCCTGAACGCACGAGTATAAACCAGTCTGGCGCCGCGGTAACGCCACAGCCGCCTTGCGCACGGGCCGAAGAGGAAATCCAGCTAAATGGTGTAATAGTGATGACACAGCTGCTTACCTGCATTGCAAAGGCATTCAGAGCAACAGAGACGGGTCCGTTCTCAGCGAGCCAGGCTGCAATGTCTGAGTAAAATACAAAAATCAACATCAGTCCATCTAACAGCCCTTTGTTTCAAAAACTGACAAACTTGTGCCGAATTTTCAAATTGCAATTAATTTACCTGCAAATCAACGACGATCAACCTCAACTACTCATTACACAAAACATTTCTCTCCGTGTATTTTACAAGGCACCTCTGGGGTATGTTTACCAGTGCCTTGTCATCACTTTTTTTTCTCAATTTCGTTCCTCCAGCCCACTCACCCTTCTCGTCTTTGGGCAGCTCCACGGAGCTGTTGATATAGGCGGCCACTTTCTTTGTGGCGAAGTCGCAGCTCTGCTTCTTTCCGGTGTAGGAGTAGTCGGCCTCTGTCTCCAGACCACCTGAACCACACATGACAGAGACGGATCAGGCGGGGAAACGCTTTCACGCGGCAGCAGTTATAATGCAAGAATTCAAAGTATTTGTCAGTATGAATCACAGACATATCAGAGACTATAATCCCGTCTAAACTGTTATACAATTTTCCTTGGAATGGAAGCAAAGTGTCTCAACGTGGCTGCACGCACCACTTGTCCTCCACCCATTCAATTCTCACCCAGCTTCTCAATGGCTTCATAAGCATTTGTTGGCAGCCCTCCTTTGCACGCCTGGTCCAAACCATCGCAGTCAACCAGCTCTGCAAGGGGGCAAATCAATACACCAGTCAATCATGGCTCTTAGTTGTAACTGTGAATGGTGATATTTGTTTTTTCTGCAGGAGAATGTTACACAATAATTGTATCATGGCTGTCTGTTTGCATCTGTGCACATGTGCATGTGTGTCGTTGTTACCTTGTTCAGACAGAGACAGCAGTGTTCCATTTTTCAGGAACCACTGGCCTTCAATGTTGCCTGTCACAGAAAATGCCCAGCAGGATCCACACATACCCTGCATGAAACATGACGGAGTAAGGATGATCTGTGATTTATTCATTAGTAGCGTGTTATTTAGAGTGACTGCCCCATGGTTAATGCTGCATGTTGGTACCTGATTCTTAACAGAGCTGACAGCTCCATGCTCCCGCCAATCCCAGCTGGCCGGGGCGGGACCCTGGGCGGGAGTGGCCGGTTTCATTGGTCGGTGGAGAGTCCACTGACTCAGGAGCGGGTTCAGGTACGTGGAGCGAAACTCTTCCTCTGGAAAAAAACAGAAGGAGAAGAATGAGAGGTTTATTTTACTTAAGACGATTTAAGACTGATGCAATCACCTAAGAAGCAGAAGATACATTTCCCAATCGGAAACTAAGTGGAAATACAAGCGCACGCACACACACACACACACACACACACACACACACACGTACCTGTTAAGTCGCTGAACTTTGTGACCCCATATTCAGCTGAGCCTTGATCCAAAGACTGGAGCTTCTCGGCAGTCTTGAGGTTCTCGTGGAAGACGCGCAAACGGCGGTCTGCCTCTGCAGGGTCAGAGTTAAAAAAAAACACATTTTATAAAAGGACTCTGACCTCTATATTACCAGTTCATATTTTGCAGGACATTGTACAGTGAATTCAATGAGAGAGAAGGCAGATAATCGAATGTTGCAATCCTTGTATTATTTTTTTCTGATTCTGAATGTAAACAGGTGAATAATGATAATGAATATATATTATCCAATAATCAACAAATATGTAGAGCTATAAATTTGTGTTTCTAAAGTGGTGTTAAGATCTATGTGGTTAAACTGTCTTGGTCGTGTTGTATTCAATCTGTCATCTAGGACTATTGATAGGTGCGTCGACAGGAATGCAACGCATTGTGCACCCGTCATGCTTGGTATGTATATAGTTTACATAATGTGTCTGTCACTTACCCTCCTGGCTGCTGTACATCTTGTTATATTTCACCATGAACTCTTTGAACTGTCCCAACAGCTCCACAGACTCCTGTCAGACAAGGAGCAGTCAAACGCACAGAATCAATAACAAAAACCTCAATCTCAAGGTCAAATCGGTTAGAGCAGTTCACAAAAAAATGGCGGACAAGTTTGCAGATAGCATGACCGAACTTGACATCAACATTTTGCTGTCAGTTCTGATAGGGATTTTTTTTTTTTACCTCTAGAGGCTGGCTGGTGGATGAAACCTCCACCTTGTTGGTCTCTTCTACCTGACGTTCAACTGATGAGAGACACAAAGGAAAACATGTTAACACTCAAAGTACAACAAACTGAAATACTGGTGTACTTTCTTTGCTTCAGTTTGCTGAATTCAGACATGATTAGTTACTGCACAACATTCATCTTGGAGGTCTAAATTTAAAAAAGTGGGGCTGCAACAGAGAGGAGCCTAAAATAAAGGGTGTTGTTAAATTTAGCCTTTGTAAATTTACAGGTTTCCACTTTTACCCCATTTATCTCTTCGGTATGAAGCATCACTTATTGACAAGGCTAGTTAACAGATGTGTTACATAAGACATGAGGGATGAAGGTCATAGCCTGTTTCTTTTTTCATTGAGATAAGACACAGTCCAAATGAAGGAAATATTGACATAGTTGTTCCTCTGTGACAAAGTCCACGGACTGACTGGTTGATTTGGTTTGGCAAGATTAATTTCAATCAATACAATGGTGGTGTAGAAAGCACCAAAAGCTCATTATTTTCTATTTGTACATTGTATTAACCCGTTTGATTGGGCCAATGTGATGCTTGAGGATACTGCTGCGATTAAAGAGGAAGTAAAGCATCATGGGATACCACTGAAACGCCATCAACAGCAGGTTAACAGTGATTACAGCTAATCTAAAGAATCAACGCAAGGTACAAGAGCAGAGGAACCACAGTCTGAGCCTTAACTACGTCCGTCTGATTTTTTTTTGACTCTGGAACATCTGCAATAAATCTTTCTCTATTGAATGGCTGCTTATATGTTGGTAACTGACCTTTAGGCTGACACTTCTGTTTGAGCAGAGTCGAAGTGCCCTGCCAAGGAATGTCCCACACTTCGAACATACACAGCTCCGTCTGATATGAACAGACACACAAACAGTGGACAGAGATATTTTGATTATAAACATTGTATTGACCTGATGACACATATACAGTATGAATTTGAAATAAGTGGAGCGAGTAAGTGGAATAACACACTGCGTACAAAGCTGAAAACATCAAACAGGGCAGGTTCTTATTGGCCGTTGTGTATATTTACATGTATAAGAGTGAAACTGTTCCACTTAAAGATTGTGTTTGTTTATTTTGGCATAGATATATTGGTGATGAGTTTCCACAATAAAATCATCAAGGAATGGACAAACAAAGAAAATCAGAAAAGAATAATACGGGTCACTCGAGTGCATGCACGTATATGTGGACATGAGATATGCACATGAGCATGCTTGGGGTCATTTCCAGTCAAACTCAAGTCACATGTTCAGGCAACTGATGACATTTCTGCTGAACAAACAGAACAACACTGATGCAATAAAAAAAAAATCCATACACAGTTAGACGCGTGCACAAGCACATTTGGTATATTACAAACTCACAGGAAACACACACACACACACACAAACATCCTACCTTGAGTTTCTGTGCCTCGGGATAGAAGTCACATGTCCTGAGCATGGTGGATTTCTTACACTGGGTGTTACTCACTTCCACTGTAATCGTGTAGCGGATTCCCTTCACCAGCTGGAAAAACAGACACATACACACACACACATTGTAAAATCAACAAACAATAAATCTTCTCTCATTAAAGCACATATTCAGACATGAGTCTGTTGCTTTGTACAGTGGTGTTCATACGGTATCTTAGCTGTACATTTGAAGGCCATTTGGTCAGACTCATTGTGTAACAACTCTAGGTTATATGTTTTAGTAGGAGGATGCTCACTGGGCTGCAGGGAGGCTGTAGCAGCATCAGGCCGAACGACACAGACGGATGCTCTGATAACGACTATGCATCACTGAAGAGAGGCCATTTAATCGTAGTGTCAAGTCAGGGTAAACTCAATGATGTGACTTCCGGCCAGAATTTAAAGATGAACACATTGAGAGGAATATGTTGCTTGTACCTTTCTTTGAATTTTGTATTTATTCATTTCCACAATAAAATAAACATAAACTTGAGAGAAAAACACAAATGTATTCTTTCGTGTTTGTTGTATGCGCTAGAATAGAGCGCAGTGCTTTATTTTGAAGGCGACACACCTTGTTTCCGCCCTCTGTTAAATATTACTTGTATAAGTGGCTCGCAGCCTTATTGTTTACAAATAATTCCGCACATGAAACTGACTGCAACGATATCAGTTGTCGTATAATCAATACTGTTCTACCACTCCACCACAGTGTGATTAAATAGGAAGACATTATATTCTGAATAACATCAACAAAGAGATCAAAGCCTCCGTCGTCGCTGGTCGAACCTGTTTGCTCGCGGAGATGAACCGGCTGACTTTGCGGAGGTGCATGGCGTTCGAGCCCCGGTTGTAGTGATCCTCGGCGAACCCCAGAGCCTTCACCAGGCCCGGGTCGCCCGCCTGCAGCCGGATAGGGGAGCCGGGAGGCCCGAACAGGGGCCGGTCCAGGTCCTCGCCGAGCCCGAGCACCGAGCCCAGCGCGGCGGCGGCGGCGGCCAGGGCCAGCCACAGGATTACCGGACGACTGCGGAATCCGACCTCCATGTCGATGTCGCTCGGCCCGGTGTGTTCTCTGAAGGGGAAAGGGACCGATGTCCGGTCTGCGCTCAGTTAAATATGAGAGGGGTGTTTGTTTACCGAGGAGACAAATCGATGAGGAGTTATCAGGAGCTGTTATATAAGTGATCCAGTGTTGTTGCCAAACAAACGAGGGATGAGGATGTGGAGGGGAGGAGACTGGGGCTATTAATGGGCGAGGTGTGTTCAAGAAACATCCAGTTAAAATGCACACACTGTACTGCTCACACCCACACCCACACTCACCGGTAAACACGAATGTCACTTATAAACCCGTAATAACCGGTCAACACACCGCATCATCTGATTAAAATACCTAAAATTACATGAAGTATTGGTGACTGCAATGATTACACACTTATTATTATTAGTAGTAGTAGTTTTATTAGTGACTTATATCCCAAAGTGTTGGAACATTTGAAAGGAAAGGCAGAGCAAAGAACAGTATGTGTTGTTTGATGTGCACAGGCCAGTGACAAAATAGTAAATGTGCCCTTTATTCAAAAAATATATTTGTATCATTTTCTTTCATCCATGTACTTATCTCTGTTTTTTATTTATCATACAGCACTTTGCTCAGTTTTTCTCTTTTTTTTAAAAAAAAAAGGTGCTTTATGAATAACATGGACTTGTAAATAGAGCACACAGTAATAATCAAGAATAATCTCCCGGACATGTTCGCACTATAGAAATTTAAGTAATACAGGTGTAACATGGTTTATATCACAATCTTGAAGTCGAGTCACAGTCTTTAGTAACCTGCTTTGTTGTATAATTCTTTTTAATAACCAGTTCTGTATCATAATCGCACCACTAGTTGATAAATCCATTGAGCTTCTCGTGGGAGGTGCAGATTACTGCTCCAGTACACTGAGATACAGTTGTTATACATTTACCCATTACAAAATAAAATAAAAATGACATTCAAGAACGTCTCCGACCTTTTTCAAGCATTGCTTAAATTAATTGTTCAGATTGTACATCTAATTGAAGTGCGAGTATCACATTTAACCACTAGATGGCGACAAAATACCGTATATTCTCCTGTTAGGGGGACTTTTACTTTGAAAATATCCATCTCGCTCTGTTTACGTTCGTGGCACTTTTATTCTGGAGGATCCTCGCCGGAAGTGCTGTTGTTGCTACCGTCGGAGCAGCAGAGGGGCTAGCGCTGCTAGCACCGCGGCCGTAAAAAAGATCTGTGGACAATTGCTAAGCTAACATCTTAAAATCTCGCTGGCGAAGCTGCCCTAGAAACGTTTTCGTCGGCGAAGCAGTGTCGTTAGCTCTCGGTTTGCCCGCCGGATGACACAAGTCCTGTCGTGAACGTTATGACTCATTTATTTTCACGGATCAGGTTGAGTTCTTAGCATTAGCCTCCGATCAAAGGTCTGACTGGCAGACATGGAGACTCGGGGGATTGAAGACATGTTCGACTTTCGTCGGTAAGTCGGCTGACGGCAGTTAACTGAACTGACGTGACCTGAGCAGATAACCTCTGGCTGATGCTAGTTAGACACAGTTAAACTACCCGCGCTATATGTCAGAGCGAGTTATAGCTAGTTAACTGTTGCACGCGCCCCGACCAAGGGATTTCAAACCCGTTTAAAACGCAAAGCTGGCTAGCCAGCTAGTTAGCTAACCTAGCTGTGTGCAAGGGACGTCAACATAAACCGTTTGTGGTTAACGTTCAATATGCAACCTTGCGCAATGAGAATGTCAGTGTTCTGATTACCAAACCGAGCAACGTGCTTCTGTGAGCTAGCTTTAGCCTCAGGTGGATGTTGAATTTGACATTGCAAAAAAAAAAAAAATCACAACATTGTCTCCTATCAATGGAAAATGAAGTTTTATAAGAGACCCCGACTTCTTTGCACTGGTCATTGGCCGAGTTAATGTTTGCCTCCCTCTTTGTGAGGATTCTATCAGACGGTCCACCTTCCACATGCAGTTGAGAAGTAAGGCCCGAGTGGGAGCTGTTGTGGTGATGACTAGCCTCGGGCATCCCAGATGTTCTCCAGACCATGAATGTTCAGCCAGCCGCGTAGAAACACGTGTAAATAGGACAGAGAATGAAACTCACACCAATGCTGACTCTACAGGGAGTTCATGGTCTCACTCTGAAGTGCCCTGAACTCTCATGAGGTCGTTTGCCAGCAGGTGCAGGACAGAGAGAGGAGGGACACGTGTCCAGCTGCATTGTTTACAAAATTGCCACAGACTGATTTTTTTGTTTAATACATTCAAATGTATTTCTGAGCTTCTCCGTACGACACATTTGATCCGTGTCACTGGTCGTTCAAAAGTTGATCATAACATGGCTACTCAACTATATAGTCATATTTAGCCGTAGAGGTTGATCTGCACTACTTTTGGTAATTTAATACACGTACACAAAGTAAGGAAACAGCGCCGGTCCACGCATGGATGTGTTGAGATTCACCGCAATCTTTCAAAGTGACTTGCGTGGCCTGCCAAGTTTCCAACACAAGTGACTTTGTACAATTTGTGGTTCATGTACTTGAATTAAGTTGTTTTTTTTTGTTTCTGCCCGCAGGTTCCCCAAAGACGCAGTTGTTCTGCTGCTGCTGATGATTTACCTTCCAGTCGGCGTGTGTTTGATGTTAATACGGGCGTTTATTGGTGTACACGTGTTCTTGGTCAGCTGCGCGCTTCCAGAATGTTTTGTTAGAAGGCAAGTATTTTAAAGAAACGGTTATTCTGCTCACCCATTTCACTCTCAGCAGCGAGGACGCAACAGCAGGTGGCTGCAGCAGCACCAGTAGTAGCTGTCGCGCATGTGCCGTCTGTAACACTTAAGTCTGCGTTACTACAAATCTATGGGGGGAAACGATGATGGGTAAAGTTAAGACGCTGTTTTTTTTATGCGTACTGTGTACCCCATTAAAAGAATTGCAGCACGGCTCACAGCTATAATTAGTGCATTAAATTCAGTCGCACCATTTGACACCATTAAGGCAAATGGCTGCTCACTGTTTTTGGTACATTATGTGTCTTTCACACAGAGAGCTCCTGTAAACGAGACTTTGCTCACAGTAATTTCCACGTTTCAACGAACGCAACGACTCTATTGTTGAAGAACCTCAATACGTGATAAGAGAAGACACGCACATACAGTATATTTCCAAGAATGAGTTATAACATGTTAGAATAAATGACACATCTAATGATGTGTATCATCCACTTTTCCTTTCTCTGCTTTCAGATTTATTGTGAGAGTTATGTGTTCGGTCCTGGGAATGCACGTGAGGCAGAAAAACCCTCGGTCCAGAGACAAAAACACCACGCTGTACATTTGCAATCACGTGACGCATTTTGACCACAACATAATCAACCTGCTGACCCCCTGTTATACTGTGAGTGTTTGACCGTTGACCTTTTTTTCTTGACTAAACTATGGTATACAGCATGTTTGTAACATTTTGGCCATTTCTCCATAAGAACAATACATGCTTCCTGCACCAGTTAGCACCTGTCGGCAGCACACACACCAACCTGCATGTCCGCTGTGACCTAATTGTGGAACCAGCACACACACACACACACACACACACACACACCTCTGAAAATTTCAAACATGCATGCTGAAACAATGTTCTTCTTTCTGTAGTTTTCCTTGTGCTCATATATGTGTTAATAACTGCTCAAGTTTATGTCAGTATTTTTTTCTAAAAGCTCTGCCAATGCTCCACTATTGAAACCACAAGGACATCAAGTTCTGTATGAAAATGTCATTAGCTGCAGCTGCAGCAGCTCCACTGAGAGGATGCATGCAGAGGAGACAATGTGTGTTGTCTGTGACCTTTGTCAGTCTTGTTCAACACATCGCGCTGTGCTTTGTTAAATATGGTGGGTGCTGTGTTGTGTGAGCTTTCTCCGTCTCTCTCTGCTTGTCAGCCACAGCTAGAGGGCTCCACGGGCTTTGTTTGTTGGGCCAGAGGCTTCATGGAGATCCATTCAACATCTGGCCAAGGGGCGATAGGTGAGACTCTTCAGAGATACTGTTCCACTGAAGGCACCGCACCGTTGCTCCTGTTTCCCGAAGAGGACACCACAAACGGCCGCGCTGGCCTGCTCAAGTTCAGGTTGGTGCAAACATTTGCACAACAGGTTAAACCGCTCACTGTAAAAACCCGTATATGATTCGCTTCTTTTTTTTTTTCTGGTGTCGGATAATAATTGTTTGTAATTTACAAACTAAACCAGTAGTAAAACTCCATTGGGATCCGTCATGACTTTGGTCTGAAAAGGGAGCTGATTTAATCAAGGCAGCCACAAGTTATCGTCCCTCTTCCACAGCACTGTGAGATAAAGATGAATTACTTTGGCGGCTGTTTCTCTGTGATAATTTCCCCACCCGGAAGTCTACGGGGACATTAGTGTGAGGTGAAGTGAAAACGGCTGCAAAATTGATTAATTTCTTTTGTTAATTTGAGCAACTCTGAACCAAGTGTGCTGTATCTTCACCTAAAGTCTCCAGCAGATGAACTGGAAACTAAAAAAAACAAAACTGGGTGGCACTTGGTGCACTGGAATAGCAAGTTCTGAAATTCAGTTTATAATGTTTTTCACGCCATCAGGTCACAGACGGTTTGCCGTTCCGCTGTGATGTGTTTAACTTCATGGAATATTTAAACAATAAATATTTGACATGTATTCAAAAATGAAGTTTTAATTTACTTATTCAACTAACAAACCCTTTTTCCCCTCTCAGTTCTTGGCCTTTCTCACTGACCGATTCCATTCAACCCGTGGCCTTACGAGTGACCAGACCATTGATTGCTTTGGTAATGTCATTTCATTCAACCTGACTTAAAAGACAACACGGATGTTATTTACCACATCACAGATGATATGTTGTGTTAGCAACACAAACTGCTTCAGTAGCCGTGCATGTGTGTTTAAGGAAACAAGTCCATTGAGAGTGGATCTATTGGTGTGTTTGGTACTGACATATAAGCATTTAACAAAATACTAAAATGCAAAATGTCGACATACAGAGGAAGTAAGGGAATCCATGAGGGAGAACAATGCAGTTCTATGTTCTGTTTCCGAGCTGTGGAAAATCATCACCAGATGAGTGAAAGTCCTCTAAGTAGCAACAGGCTTAGCGTGGGGTGTTTACATCCAATCCAACCATCAGTCCCAGGAGTAATTCTGTCTCGTGTTGCCGGGTACGACAGGGGCTGATGTTGAGCAAGAACACTTTTAAATAGATGAAGGATATCGCACAATGCTGAACCGCGGCTACAATTGTCTTCATCCTTTTTCTCTGTCTGTCCACATGTACCTAGTTTGTTTTCGGGCATGTCCGGTTACATTGTAATAAAACATCGATTGACCTTTTCTTTGTCTTTTGTCCATCCACAGAGCACACCAGAGTCCGGCTGGCTGATGGAGCTCTTGTGGACTTTTTTCGCTCCATGTACAGTGTACCATGTAAGGTACTAAGTCATTTGTATCATTATTTCTATCAGCAATCGCTTTTTCAAAAGGAAATCATGGCATTCTGCAGCGAATAATGATCCCATCGCTTTCGTTTCTCTGTCTTTGAAAATGATGTACAAAAAAAAAAAGCTGTTGAAAAAAGAGTTGCAGTGGTTTTAAAAATAAATTGCAAGTGTTTTTTATGCTCCGAGTTCCAAATTCAGTATTTAAACAGTATCTTTATGGCTTTTTTGAATTTCTGTTCAGCTAATATTGTTATAAAACTGACTTGTTAACATTTTTCTCTTTGTTTTATTTTATTTATTTGTCATTTCCGTCACAGTTGGCTCCCACCTGTTTCCAGACAAGATGGCGAGTCCACACAGGAGTTTGCCAACAAAGTCCAGGAGGTAAAAACAATGTGATTCATAAAGGGTTAGATCTGTACCGGTAAAACGAATATGTAGAAAAATGTGTGGTACAGTAATGTAGTATTCCCCAGACCCCAGTGCCTGCACACAGATCAAGCTTTAGTAAACTACAAGGAGCTATGCAGCATTATCAGATTCCTGGTTTCCAACTATACTTTGTTCAACAGCAACACCAACTACCTCCTCTTCTGCTTTTTGTCTTAATGTGTGTCTCTTTCTTTTTCAGCTAATTGCAGGTGAACTTGGCTTGGTCTCCACCAAGATCACTAAAGCCGATAAAGCCGAGCACATCAAAAGGAAAAGACATGCTGCACCACTAACATCTACAAGTAAGTCAATCACTTAAATACTGAAGCCATAAACATGGACATGTAAAGATTCAGCTGATTGAGTTGGTTTTTTTTGAGGGTTATCAACTCTTCTGTTCGTACCCTAGGTGTCAGGCCCGGCTCTATTGGCCTTGGGTTCATGGTTCAGAGTTTGGGCACAGATGATCACAGGATTGCCAAGATGGCCCAACAAGTGAAGGATGTGCTCCCTCACGTCCCATTGAACATCATCGCAAAGGACCTGGGTATGACGCGGCGTCACGTTCACGCACGTTTACCTTTTTGACCGTCCGTTGGAACGTACTGTCACTCTGCTCTGCCATCTTTTAATTTTGATGTGCACCTAAAGTTGTCTCATGATTACATTCAGCGAAAACCAACTGTGTTGACACCACCATAACCAACCTGCTGGAGAGCAAAGAGGAAAGTCCGATGGAAGCAACCGGGACAGCGACGTTCGGCCCTTCAAAGATTAGCTCCTACTCCTCTGGTCCTTCGCCCACCATAAAGGTTTAACCTTTTTATTTATCATTGAGGATCTGTCTTCTGTGAAACTATGAAATTGATGTTCCCTCTATTATTGGGATTTATAAATCAAATATAAGCAATATTTTATATTGTCACAATTTAAAACTGATTAGATTTGTGCAGCGCATGCATCAATCTTTCACTAAATTGTCTTTGTCATTTTTCAGCCTGCTGCCAAATCTTTTGGGAGATCACCGACCGACAGACACTTGTCTCTCCAAGAAAGAAAGGACGCGCTGTATAATTTTGCAAGAAGGTGAGGTGGTTTTTTTCCTTGCAGCGAGCAATGTCACCCCCATAAAAAATGTTTTTTTATTATTTGTATGAGGAGCTGCCATACATGGTGGAATTAAATTTTCAGTTAGTCTCTTAACATTTGCTTTAATCAAATACTTCTGGACTCAGTAAGATATGTCTGTTGAGCTCATGTTAATCAGACACCTCAGAGAACAGACAAAGGTGCTTCATTATGCACAACATCTTGCAGTCCTGTTCAGGACTGAACAGTTATGCAATATTCATACGGTTTGAGACCTACTTTGAATTCATTCCTCGGGTTGTGTCTGTCACTCCGCAGTGTTAAAGCTGTGCCAGGCAAAGATCTGGCAGATCTGTTCTGATACTCTGACAGAGCAGTGACCAATGAAAGATCTTTAAACTGTCTCTTCTCTTCTTCGTAAGACAATGTCAGACCTGTAATAATCAATATTTTTCTATTCACAAAGGGTCAGATAACTGTGACTGTAGTGGCACACCCACAGGGAATTATCACACAACTCTGCAGTTCCCTACCACTCTTTTAAAAAATATATAATCCAACATCTTCTCTTTTGTGTTTCATATATTTAATAATAATAATAATAATAATAATACATTTTATTTGTAAAGCACTTTTCATTGTTAAAAAGCAGTCTCAAAGTGCTCAGAGTAAGAACAAGATAAAAAACAGGCTTAAAACAGGAGTTAAAAAAAACAAACTAAGTTTAAGAGAACGCTTTTTTAAAAGAAAGGTTTTAAGGCTCTTGAAAGAGTTAGTGGTTTGTGGAGCCCTCAGGTGGTCTGGGAGGGAATTCCATATTTAAAAAAAAACTTTAGTCGCTGTACATTACCTGCCCATCACTAAACTGGCAACTCTCACAACTAGCTGCTAAACATAGTAGAAGACTTACGGTGCAGTTCGAAATCATTGGCACCACTGATTTTTATGTATTTCATTCAGAAAATCTTCAGATATAAATGCAAATGAGCCAATTTTGTATAACCAGAATAATTTAATAAAATGTCCTAGGATACTGGACAAAAGAAAGGTAAAAAGAAAAGTCAAACTTGCAGAATAGTGAAATTATTCAAACACCAAATATACTTACAAGACAGATTTTTTTCTTCTTCTCTTGAGTTGATATTGATTTTTAATGTGCTAGGTTGACTGAAATCTAAACGCAAAATGAATGTTAATGTTGCTCTGTAATTCTGGATGTGTGAATAAGTAGCCGTTTGTCAGCGCGGTTGCCAAAAGAAATTGTTTCCAACTCGTGCCTTTACCCCCATGTGACCAAAGATTTTCTCAGATTAAACTGCAGCTTGGAAGAATTGACCTCATTGTAATGCTCATGATACTTACAGTATTGATATAAAACATGGCAACTTGAAAAAAAAATCTTTAAAAGTCTACAATAAATGGCTTAAAGGTGAAAATGTGGCAGATTAGTTCTATGGTCGGAGGGAGTTTGACCATGTGGCACTTTAGCCACTGACATGTTTTGCAACCTCACTGAATTATTTCACATATGAACTCTAGTGAAGTGAAGTAAACACTGTCTACTTGTCTTTTTTTTAAATTTTTCTCTCCCAGACGCTACATTGAAAAACACGGATTGGATCAAGACGACGTTAACTGAACACACTTTGGGTCAAGCCGCCATTGAGAACTTGTCAGAAAGAAGCATATACTACCTGCATAGCTGTCTAATTCAAATGGTGATTTTATATTCTGTCAACAGGTTCTGTTACAAAGCAGATTTTGTTAATTGCAAATAATGGAGACAAGTATTCTGAACATGTACATGTTGATGGAATGGTTATTATGCATGTCTTTAATTCTTCATCCTGGCTGATACATAATTTTGATAACAATTTGTATTACAATCCACTGACTGTGAATCATCTATTTATTTTTATAATGTCCAGAGTCATTGATGAAAATAAAGTTCAGCTTGACCTCGCCTTAAAAAGAAACTTATTTCAAACACTTGAGATCTTTGATGCCACATTTAGCTATTTTTGGGATATGAATTTGATTCAAAATGTCCAAAGGTAAACACAATTGTATTTGAGCAGTTGAAGCTTTTACATTTTTAATGCTGGACAGTTTGGAACCAAATCCTGCCATAAGATGGAGCCAGAAAATACATGTCTCCTGAAGCTCAGCGGTTACACAGCACTAATGAAAAGTATTCTGTTAGTCTCTTCTGTCCTCGGGCTTTTGATTTACTCATGAACTCAGAGACCAGTGCACAATGGGGATTCATACACTTTTGAGAACATTTCATTGTGAAAAATGTGAAGGTAACACAAATCCTGAGTGTTGATACACATTTGCAACACCAATGTAAGTCCTGGAGCTTTTCAAGTTTGGATTAAACGGGTCACAAATAATTGTAAAAGTTCTGAGCCACGGGTTAAGTCAGAAAACCTGAAGCCAAATCAATGCGATGTATCTGCTGAAAAAGAAGAATATCAAAAACTCTGGTGGCTTTCCTACAATCATTGTACATATAATGTAGCACACTTAATAATCTACTATGTGTTTCACACTGCCTCTGACCTATACAGTCTATGCCTCTGACCTAAGTAAATCTCGGTTGTACAATGTATTTACCCCACATACTGGAAACTTTCCCGTAAACGCCACATTTCTGCAGCTTGGCTATCATATATTATTGAACATGGGATGTTTGTTTTTTTACAGCTTCTGGCACCACTCCTTCCTTCTACTTTTGTAAGATTGAGTTCAACGACTAACCTCCACAGTGAGTTATAGTGGATAAGAAAGTGTCACATTTCCCGACGTCCGTAAAGGGAGCTCGCCGCCTTGTCGCCGGAAGTGACGTTTTCTTTCCTGCCTGCCGGAACACAGACGGGATTAAGCTAACAAGTTAGCAATGTCAGCTGTCGAGGAAAGTTCTAACGATTCCGTAGAGGTGAAAGAAGACAGTGAGTTTGACGCGGAGGCCGAGGACCAACTCGGGGATGACCATGTCCTCGACCCGACTCGATATATATTTTACAGGTACAGTGTGGTTGTCGTTTCCCTGACAGGTGTGGGGAGGTTAGCTTGGTAGCTGCTCTAACGGTAACTACTCCTCCGGGAGCTCTTAGTTTGTAACAACACGATCATGTTAGATATCCTTCTAGTTTACAGTCGCTTTCCTTTGACTTTCTTCACTGTTAGCCGCGGTGATGTTATCGCCAGTGTCGCTCGAATCGATAGTAAACAAACGTTACAGTGTTGTTGTGCAAATTGAATCAGTTCACCCCGCTGCTGCTCCGACAAGGTGCGTTCAAGAACCTGACGAGGGCGCGACTACAGTGCGCCGCCGCGACGTTTCGATCACAGTCATTTTATGAACTACAACGCGACAAAGTAGCCGGTGGCATTAGCGACCCTGTGGAGCCGCAGCCGGTGAACAGTCAGGGAACAAACCTCCCGTGTTTGTTTGTGTGTTCCAGAGACCGAAAGGAGTGGGCTGACCTGGAGCCCGTTCCTCAGGATGACGGACCGAACCCCGTGGTGAAGATCGCCTACTCCGAAAAGTGTAAGATTGTTGGAAGTGTTTGTCCGAGACTGGAGTCACGTTGAGTACTTGAAGAGGTGAAGGTGACAAGCAAACACCTGCAGATCCACTACACACGGCTCGTTAGGATACCATTTGCATCGCCTTGTGATAAAACGATTACAATGTGCAAAAGATAGATAGATACTTTATTCATCCCAAGCTGGGAAATTGTGGAAAGTGCTTTCAGTTCTGTTTCCAGTAAACTGCCAACCTGTCCGGCCAGTCAGATAATCAGCAGTAGTCTGGATCTGTTGGTGAAATTCAGACCCTCATGATTAATGCACATACATTTCTCACCACAGTCTCCGATGTTTACGACTATTTCCGTGCCCTCCTGAAGAACAACGAGAGAAGTGACCGAGCCTTCGCCCTGACAGCGGAGGCCATCGAGCTGAACGCTGCAAATTACACCGTGTGGTGAGAACGAACGCCGCACGATTGGGACATGGGAAACTGATCTTTATATGTTTCATTTCCATAACGTGGTGGGGAGGAGGAACAACTTGAATGATTACTCTCAGTTTATAACTAGAGTTGATTGGATTACTTTCTAAATGGTGCTTGAACTAAGCCTTAGACTGGAAGGAACCATTTTATCTTTGGGTCTCGTGATGTGCAAAGTGCAAGGTTGTGAATTAAATGTTTGAAAATGTACCGCTCTGGGGATGTGCAGGCACTACCGGCGGGTTCTCCTGCAGGCCCTGTCAAAGGACCTGAGGGACGAGATGAGGTACATCACTGCCATCATCGAGGAGCAACCCAAGAACTATCAAGTCTGGTGAGTGCAGGCGAATTCCCATCAGGTCACGTGTTTATCTACATGCAGCAAGAAGAGAGAGAGAGAGAGAGAGAGGGAGGGTGGCTGGCAGCATTTCTATTATCGCTCAGTTTAATGATAACATAAAATATGAAGTGAAGATAAGGGCGTCTTTCTTCTCCCAGGCATCACAGACGTATGGTGGTGGAGTGGTTGAACAACCCCGCGGAGGAATTGGAGTTCATCGCCGACATCCTCAGCCAAGATGCAAAGAACTACCACGCTTGGCAGCACAGACAGTGGGTCATCCAGGTAGGTGTTGGAGCTCCTGGCGCAGTTTGCCCCCCAAACGGAGGGAAGAGAGACAGTTTTCTGCCCACGGCGAGCCACTCTGACAGAGTGAATACTGTGCATGCTGTTGGCGTGTCGGATAAGGCCTTGTTCAGTCCGCATTTGTGGAAAGCTAAAAGCACGACAGGAATTCCATAAACAATTGTGTCACCAACGCTCTTTTTTTTTTTACTCATTTGTCACAGGAATACAAACTGTGGGATAATGAGCTGGAGTTTGTGGAGAGTCTGCTGGAAGAAGACGTGAGGAATAACTCTGCGTGGAACCAGAGGCATTTTGTGATTTCTCTCACCACAGGTTTCTCTGATCCAACCATAGCGGAGAGAGAGATTCAGTGAGTACTTGTCCACAAATTATATAAAATGTAGACACATTTTTGAAGTTGGATTACAAAAAGAAAAGAGTTTTTGGAGAAACTGTTTCCACCAAAAATAGCTTTTATTCGGAGGATCAGGTTATTTACATTTTTTTCCAAAATTGAGTCATTACAATTCCCAAGGAGTGTGTTTTCTTAAGCGATACGCTTCTGACATCTTCTGGCATTTGACTACCTTTTATTTGTCTTTATCGATGTAAGGTATTGTCTGAAACAGATCAGGAAGGCTCCCCACAACGAAAGCGCATGGAACTATTTGAAAGGGTAAGGTGTAACAAATATTATTTTCTAAAAATATTAATAATATTAATAATAGATTTTAGTAATCCCAAGAAATCTATCTTTTTTTGATGTATGAATGTATTCATACTTTTCAGAGTAGGAAAATGGATTCTTTTTTCTTTATTCTTGAGTAGAATCACTGTCATTTGAATGTGACTACAGGGGAAAAACAGAGTGCAGACTCTGTTATTAAAAATGGAAAAGCTCTCTGACAGTCTCCTCCATTGTTTTGTTTTTTTGTTTTAAATGTTTCCCTCTAGGATGCTGCAAGACCGAGGTCTGTCATCTCAGCCTGGTCTGCTGGAGAGAGTCCTGGAGCTGAAAGAGACACACTGTTCACCTTACCTTCTGGCATTTCTTTTCGATTGCTATGAGGATGCCTTGGAGAACAGCAGCCAAAAGGAAAATGTGGAGGAAGACGAACAAAAGGAAACTTTAAGGAAAGCTCTAGAAGTAGGTGCCAAGTACACATAGGCAAACACGGTCTTTGGGAGATTGTTACAACTTAAACTTGATATCCCGAAATAGTGCCATTAATATTGTTTTCTCGCTCTTTCTGTGAAGATTTGTAATCTTCTAGCACTGGAGAAGGACGCCATCCGCAAAGAGTACTGGTTGTTTCTGGGACGGTCTTTAAAGAGCAAACACGGGATCAGCGGTAACTCGGACGACCTGGAACCGTCGGTCCCGGCGTCCGGCCAGCAGGAGACGAGCTAGACCTCCAGGGGACTCGCACCATTTTTTTCCACTCCCGTCCTGCTTCGTCAGTGCTGCCGGCAGAAACCAATCCATGCAGTTTGATATTACTGTAAAGTGCGATCATGTACGATATTGCTGAATACGTTTCTTACAGTAAACCACTAACATGAGGTCAGCTTCGGGTACGCATCGAGACTGACGGTAACACTTACTGAAATCTAATTACAAATGTTGCATCAGATGGTTTAAAACAAAATATCAGAATTATTTCCCACTGAACCGCTGTAGAAACTGACCGTATGATAGCGCTTAAGGAATTTTCATGAGGTTTGGCAGGTTTTAGTTAGAGAATTTCTTTTTTCTTTTTTTATGAAGTGCGAAAAATCATCATGAAAGAGACTTGGTAATGAAGTGAGAGTGGATTGTGAAACTAATTTACCCATGATAATAAAGCAGATGAGAGATAAAATGCAGCGGTATGCTGCTGCGTTCTCATCAATGAATCACAACATCTCAGACTTTTAGCTTTTTCATCTGTATCAGTTGCACGGAATGAGTCTCTCTCTCCGTTGGGCAGTTTGTTCTGTTTGCTCCTCCGAGCCGAGCTGCCAGGGAAATGTTCATACACACTCGTGTCCTGGACTCCCTTGGAGCGAAGAAATAGATTCACTCCACTAGATGCAGCTGTTTCTACTTGGGCAGACACTGCAACACAATCTGTCCCCTCCTCCCCAGTTTCTTAACTGCCAGCAGTCTGTAATCACTGCTTCTATGGATGCTTGACGTTAGTGTAGCAACGCTCGCTCTTTCTCTCTCCCTTCTTCCACATCAGTGTGGAGGACACGCTCGTCGGCAACGTCCACGTCACAAGCAGTAATGACCAGATGGAAACTGTGACGGCAAAAAGTCAAGTGATTCATTCTTTATTAGTCAACTACAAAAAAAAGACGGAAAAACAAAACAGACCACCATGGCTGCTGGCTGAATATGAATTTTAGCCGCACGGTTTCAGCTACTTGAGCAAAACAGACCAGGCGTCGGCTCCATCACTTCAAGTGTTGTTTGGAGGACAGTGCTCCTCAGTGGTTAAAACCCAGAATCGAAAAATAAAAAACGTCTCCAGACTGAGTGTAATTAAAATACTAATTAAACTCAACACAAATCCAAACAAACCACCCAGGAGTCTGCAGGCTGCGGAAGTTATTAAAAACAGGTGACGGAGACGGAGGGAGGCTGAAGGATCCGTCCTCTGTTCAGATGTCTTCTCGTGTGTGACGTTACCATGAATGCGCGTGGTGACACGGGCCACTCTTTTTTAAAGATGCATGACACACACACACGGTGGATTAACAGGGGACCTGTGTATCTGGGCAGAGGCCTGGACGAGATCCAGCTTAGTTCTGAGACATCTGTTTCTCATGAATGGTGGAGAAGGCAGATCAATCCCATGTGTGTGGGAATCTGCAGCCGATGCTTTTATCGAATACAGTCGATCGGCTGCGTGTTTATTGTTACATAGATATTGGAGCATTGAAAGCAAAACTATACAGCATGTTTACGATGTTTGATGGACACATTAGTATAGATACTGTATTTTCACAGGTTGAACACCAACACTTCTGGAAGACATGAGTACCAGTAACACCCAGAATATACTGGGTCCAAAGACTGCTATATATCACAAATAAATAAATGCTTTATTCATATTTTCTTTAGATGTAAACAGAAAATGACTCATAACCAGTGACAGATCTAGAAAGTTTTACATGGGGTGGCAAGAGTTCTTGGCAGGGAGGCGTGGGAGGACGGTACGCAGTAATCCCAGTATGTAAATGGCTTTAACAAAAAAAAACGTGAATACTTTTAAACTATTTATTGTTTCATCATTCCCTAACACACTACCTAGGCTCTCTTCATGCACAACAGGAACCATTTTGGTCAATTTATTATTTGTTTCAATGCTTTTACAAGTAGTTTTAAGAACATAAAAGTTAAGGGGGCAGCTGCGGGGGCAAGGCTCTACAGTTGGGGGCCAGCTGAATATTGGTAAAGACAGTGTTTGCGCTTGTCTTGCAGTCAGCCCCTTGCTTATTTGATCACGAGCACAATGAAACACCGAAAGAAACGGAAAACCTCGGGCTGTCGAAGGAAATTATTTTCAACTTAACTTAAGAGATATGAAACTGTACACTCAGTTGGCAGTTTATTAGGAACACCAAGCTCAAGCCACTGCAGTCTTGATGCAACAGTCCTGTAACAAGTCCTCTTTCCGTGAAGGTTTTCAATCCACTTTTGTTTAAACTGTGTGTCTGTTGTTCAGCCTCATTGATTGGAATGGAACTGAACATTGTAGCCGTCACGGAGGCAGAACTCATTACGGGACTGTTGTATTAGAGGAGAATTAGGTGGGTGTTTCTAATAAACTGGCAAATGAGTGTAAAGATTGTTTTTAAACTTTTGTTAGAACCAAAGGTGTGAAGTCTGAGAGGCACGGGGAAGAGAGCAGAACAATCACAGTGAAACGTTTTAATGGGATTAATCAGCTTTCTGCATCTGCTGTCCCCAGACCAACCAGTCAACGCCTGAAGGATGATCTACAATCATCATTATTGCTATATTTTTTGGAACATTACAAGATGAGAGTAGTTAAACAAACAGACCATAGACTCGTCAGTCTTTAATAGGAACCTATTTCATGGCATTAGTTAGAGTGGGCAACGTTCACCCTTAGGTGTCTCTTTGTGCCCTTTACGTTTACTTTGCAAAAACAGAAGTTCTTTCATTGAAAGTTACCTAGTGGAAGACAATTAGAGATATCTATACAGTTGCTGCGCAATGAATGAATGAAGTCTTCTATTACACCCAGAAGTGCAAATGAAAATGACCAGAGAGAGGGTTCCAAGTCGAAGTGACGTTTTACTTAGATTATGAGAGGAAATGTCATTCATTTTCTTTTGTATTTCATCAAGACAATGACTAATAATGCTGCTGTTAAGACATGGAGACAGAAGCTGACATTAACTGCTAGTTAGTCTTTTTTTTTTTTTTTTTGCTGTTATGTTGATGTTTTATGTTCTATATTTGAATAAACTGTTTGCTGCAGGGGTTGCTGCCCTTTCTCTTCAGTGATGCGTACAGTACACTGGATTTATAAGCTTGATTTACCCCTTTTTTTTACAGTGTCGTTGAGGACTAGATAAACCAAAACTACAGCTACTAAGGGGCTAAAAAGCTCTGTAAGGGCACAGAGGTGCTGCAGGGTCATGTGGTGGTTTTCAGCACAAGCAACACAGGTCACATTACACACATAGACACAGGCCATTCGATCCATTGTTGATGCAAAGATATTGATGGGTGCAGCTCTAATACTCCTTGCTTGCTTGGTCTTCCTTACAGTCCTACGAACCCACTGGACGGGCCCAGACGGTCCTCCTGCCTGCGCATCGATCCCATACACCACAGCCCCGAGTCGATGCCCCTTTGGAATAAAGTTCCAGGCAACAACAGCGCAAAACTACTCTAGCTTCATTAATATTTATAGGCCAACAAGGAGGTTTTACAGGCTCACCTGTCAACCGCCGCTGTAACTGCTGCTGTAAAACTGCAACAGAGACGAGGCGCCGGAGAGGGTCCCTGCACAGCAGCTGAGGACACACACACACACACACACACAGACACACACACACACACACACACACAGACACACTCACAGACACACAGACACACACACACACACAGACAGACACACACACACACACACACAGAGACACACTCACAGACACACAGACACACACACACACACACACACACACACACACAGACAGACACACACACACACACACTCACAGACACACAGACACACACACACACACACACACACACACACACACACACACACACACTGACTTGTAGTGATTTAAGTTTAAATAATGTTCTTGAAGGAGGACCCCCAATGTGACAAATCTATCTATCATTTTTTGTGTTTGTGTTTCGTTGATAATTTTTTATTCATATTGCTGGGAAGGTCCCCCACATTTAAAACTCAGTTAAATACTTTTTTTTTTTTAGATCGTTCCTCAACGGTCCACCTCGTGCTGCCTCGTGTGTTATGGGAATCACCGTCTTCTTCTTCTTCTTCAGTGGCAGCGTCTTCCAGGTTTGTGACCAATGACAGGGGCGTTGACGGAGGCGAGCAGGGGGAGGGGGGGGGGGGGGGGGGGGGGCTCTCCTCCTCCTCGTGGCCCCCCATGAATGACGCACTCTGAGGTTCAGCTCATATTAATCATTGTTACAGTCGCAAGGGGCCTCGCGACGCCCACATTATTGCGGGACAACAAATTGAGAAAATTGGTTTGAATGTGATCGACGAAGTGTGGACACGGTGAACAACATTGTGACAGAGAGGCTGGAGCTGGTGGAGCTGTGGGGTTTCTTCCTTCCTTCTGCTGAGGCCGCGGGTCTGTTCGGGTCAAAGGATGTGAAAGCGATGGCTCCGCTCATTCTCAGGGCCGCTGCTGCTGCTGATGATGCTGACGATGATGATGAGGAGGAGGATGATGAGGATGATGAGGATGATGATGATGAGGATGATGATGGTGTTGACGTCCCACCGCGCTGTCAACGGGCCGGCAGGTTCACCCACTGCTGCCAGCGAGCAGGACGGCCGATCAATTAACCAATCAGCACATCGTCAGCCCATCACTCACAGCACTTTCTCTTTTTGTAAACCTACGCAAGGTGCTAATGAACTAATTAGACACACACACGCACACACACGCACACACACACACACACGCACACACACACACACACACACACACACACACACGCACACGCACGCTCACTGGCAGCGTGTGCCGGTGCAGTCAACGAGGTGGCTCATTGTGATGAATGGACGAGCTGTAAGGGCTTTTCTCTCCGGCCTGTTCCTCTCCACCTGCACCCATCGGATATATTTGGTTCATTAAGTCAAAAAAAAACAACCTCGCGCTCGTCCTCTCAACGTGTCCACCTCCAGGGCAAATGAACTGGAACAAACAAAACGGCACCCGTGAGAACCTACAACACTTCGCCAGCGTGGTCAGACATATCCTTGAACTTCTTTGGCTGCCTCTTGAGTGTGGAAAGTAATTCAGTCATTTGGCTGATGTTTTCAGCGTATAAGCTGGGACCAATCCCATGAGACACACACACACACACACACACACACACACGCACACACACGCACAGATAGTCATGATTCCCAGAGGGTGAAATAAATGTGAAAATACCCTATTCATCTTTTCTTATTCTAACATGGGGCCTATATTTGAATTCCCAATTACAAACACATTCCTTTTGGACTGTGGACTCCATCAACTTCCTTTTGTTGTTATGTTTTTTCCCTCCCAGCACAACTTCAGCCTGTACGCGTGCTTTCTTCAGAGACCCCACACACACACACACACGTCCCCACCGACGCAACAGGTCATTCCGTCTGTGCTGAATCAAAGTGAGGGGTATAGTTTCAGTCAGTCAGTCTCCAGCCTCCATCTGCTCCGCACTGGGTGTTTCAGCACCACGGACAGCGCACGGCCTCTGTTATTATCAGTAACGGTTTTGTTCACGGCTACCGGAAAGATCCACCTTGGTAAAAATATAACCCTCATAAGAGAAATGACGAGAGATATCAGAGCAAGTGTATGTAGGCAAGTAGCATCCATAGGAGCGAGTTGAATTGAATGAGACCATATCATTTATTCGCCTGCCTCACAGTCTCCGCTGCCAAACGGATTTCACTCCCACCAACAACAACAAAAGAGGACGTAAGGACACGAGGAGAGCACCAGGTACTGTCATTTAACACCCGGTCCCTATAAAACCCACAGAGGGGCACACATGTTGTGGGGGTCCCCCTGTTGGGGGCTGCTGCAGCGATGCGAGGGGCCCGTGGCTCAGTGGCCATTGGTCCACGGGCCCCTCGAGTGACTCGGGCTGCTGAGGCAGCCGCCTCCTTCCTCCTGCACACACACACACGCACACGCACACACACACACACACACACACACACACACACGCACACACACACGCACACACACACACACCACTCAGCCCGGCGGACTGCAGGCAGACGAGGCTCTCTCTTTTCAAGGAGGGAAGGATTTAAAAAAACAAACTTCTGGACAGTAGAGTGCTTCCAGGCCGATGGGCGGTGAGGTGATCTGGGGCTACGGCGGTCGCTCGTTGCGTAAAGCCCATACGGATGATCGATAAGTGCTAAACAACCAAAAAAGGACAAGCAAAGGATCGCGTTCTTGCCATCAATTATTAATACATTCCTGTCAGGCGGCGGGGGGGTGCGAGTGCGAGTGCGAGTGCGAGACGCCACAGCGGCGGCGATCGCCCGCTCCGAAACCGGAGGAGTCACCGGCCGACGATGTCCCGATGTGAGCGCGCGTCCAGGGGAGACGAGGGAGGATGAAGACGCGCGGAGCGGCATCGAGCGCGGCAGAGGTGGAGTATAATGAAGTGGAGTGGGAAGGGACTGTGCACCGTCTTCTCCGGCACGCTCCTCTTCGCGTGCGCCCTGGGCGAAGTCGTCGTCGGACTGCGATGCGTCTCGCTGGGCTCCACGGTGAAGGCGCACTTCCACCTCGGCGCCGCGGCCGGCGCCTTCTACTCCGGGCTGCTGGTGGGCGTCGGGCAGGCGCTGCTGGGCTCCGCGCTGCTCTGCTGCATGGAGAAGCCCGGCTGCAGGAACTTCTTCCTGCTCGGCGTCGTGGTCTTCCTGCTGGGGGTGCTCACCGCCTTCTCCGGCGCCGTGGTGGACGGGGACACGGCGTCGCTGGTGGAGAGGAAGTACTCGCACTACTGCTTCCACTCGGCGGCGGCGAGCCCCGCGTGCGAGCGGCTGCGGGACTACCAGCGGAGCCTGGTGGTGTCCGCGGTGCTCAGCACGCTGGAGTGCGTGCTGGGGCTCCTCAACCTGCTGGTCATCAAGCGGTACAAGGCGGCGCGGTGCTCCCGGAGCCGGCGCCTCCAGCGGCGGGGCGCCGGCGCGGTCCTCTTCGCCGAGGAGCGGGACTGCGCCTCGGCGGACTTCCAGCCGGTGTCCTACATCAACCTGGGCGTGTTTGACGTGTGCGACGAGACGGGCGCGGAGGCGCAGCGCGGCGGGCACCCGTCCGTCGAGCTGCCGGGCTACGCGCCCACGGACCCGGAGCTCAACCGCTGCTTCCCCTTCTCCTACCCGCTGCCCAGCGAACTGCCGCCCGCGTACGAGGACATTTTCCCCGCCGAGGCATGCAACACATAGCCGCCCCCACCCCCCCTGGAATCTGGGTTTACAGTCTCTCATCTCTTCTCTACTCCTCCTCTTCCCCCCCAAACAAACAAACAAACTAACTAACTAACAAACAACAACAACAACAACAACAACAACCGCGGAAGAAACGAAGTAAAAACCAGAAACAGTAAGTTACAGCAGCAGTGATCCAGCTGGTTCACCTGCCTCGCGTCTCATCTCGAACCTCACCAGTCAGACTGATGTGGAGGGCCCCGGGCCCCGGGCCCCGGGAGGCCCCATATAAACGCAACAGCTTGCTGGGGGGGAAAAAAGAAAGAAAGAAAAGAACAATCAAAGGCTGAGTTTGTGTTTTTGAATGTTCGCTGTTGACATTTTTACTTGTGAATAAAAAAAAAGAAAGAAGTGCATTCATCCTCGTCACGCTGTCGCGGAGCCGCCGCCGCCGCCAAGTTCAGTTTCTTGTCGATGGAGTCTGAGGTTCGTTTCCGAGGCTTTTTGAAAAACACTCCTGCCGGTTACTGTGTTGTCTGCTGCAGCTATGTACCGACCCATGAGTCCGCGTCGTCCAGGGACGTTTCAGGAGTATCATTATCATCGTGTCACGAAGACGGAATAGTGCTCAGCTTCTTAAACGGTGTGCGGTGTCCACTTTAAAGGGACAGTCCGCTGATTTATGAATTGGCTGTCGGAAAACCAAGCGGCGTCGTTCTAATAGTTGTTGAATGAAGTTGTCCAAATCAAAGCGGCAGAAGCTGAGATATCCAAACTTGGTGCCTCCAATTGTGAGGACAAAAAAAACCAACCAAACACGGGATCCTACGTTTCCCACAATGCAACTTGCCAGCGCCTTTAATTGGTCCACTCCTTGCCCTCCAGGAAGTCCACACCTTCACAACACATGGCTTTCTGTTATGAGTCTGGAGTCTTGGAGGCCGGATGGGGTCACTGTGGAGTCATCAGGGTCAACTGAAAAAGTTATGAGAGGGTTTCCAAGGGGCCGAGTGTGAAACTGAAGGTGATGTCTGAAAACTCCTTGGAGCTTCCCCTTCAAAAGGGATAGTGCAGTGATGTTGAAGTGGGGTTGTATGAGTTGCTCTTGCACAGTTTAATATGTCACCTTGTGGAGACGGTGATCAGCGATGTCATTTTGCGGAGTTTGGAGGAGAAGTGGAAGTAGCGGAAAGTTCACCGCGCCGACACGCGCCGGTGCAGGGCAGCAGAGTATCACTCCGCAGATCAGCCGTTCCACTCAGAGCTACCGCGACTAATGGATGGCCGACGTACGCTTGAAAAAAAAGTGCAAACTTAAACGGCTGTCTGACAGGAAACTGAAGCAGCGACAAAAATACTTCCTTTATCGTACAATTGAACGGATATTTTTTGGGTAGCGTTTTAAAAATGTGTCGGTGGTCCCCTCTGCAACAGTGGGACTCTGACTCTCGCTACTTCCACTTCTCCTTCGGACTCTGTAAAATGACAGCGCTGATCACCATCTCCATGAGGTGACTCATTAAATATGCATAAGTAACTCCCACAGCCCCGCTTCAAGATCACCGAACCGTCCCTTTAAACGGGTCAGACCGTGAAATAACACTGTGAAGCAGGGTGGCGGAGGAAGCAGACTGAAGTCTGAACCTGAACTCATCTACTTTAATCACTTCTGGGGCTCCGATTTAAAAGCACTGGTTCCCCACGGTGTTCCAGCTAATGTTACGTCTCTAAACTTTATTCAACCTTTTTTTCCAACCAGTTTCAATTAATGGCTACGACAGTGGCAGAAAAAAAAAAAGACGGGTTTTTTTCCGCCCCACCTTCAGACGAAACAGTTCTGTGCTAAATTAAAATGATAATTTTCCCCCCTCGAGGTAAAGCCCCCATATGAACACCCATAGCCAAACGTCTCCACTTCCTGCCCGGCGAACTTTGACCAAACAAACGTTAAGAGCTACTTTACTGGCTCTGTAATAATCCTCCTCTTATCCTTCAAACGGTGTCATGCTGCTTCCCACTCTACTTAGAGGCCAAAACAGGATGAGGCTTCTCCTTCTTAAGTTTTGTGCCTGTTAAAAAAAGAAAGAAGCCCCTATGAATAAGTCAACGACTGAAGCAGTGAACAAGGACGGTCTTCAGGGAGCTGACGTCCTCAAAGTGTCATGGCAGGGTGTCCAAAGAAGAAGGATGCTAATGGGGTCTCTGCTGTGGCTGTGTATCAGCGTCCATTGACAGAAAAACCAGGAGAGAGTTCAGACCCTTTCACCAGTAGGAGACGTTCAGCAGCGCGCAGCACAAAGGAGGGGTCTTCGCCCTGGAGCACGGTCATCACACGGGGTTCAATGACCCCGCCGGCCTGCGTTTGTTTCAAGCGGTTGGTTTTTTGACTTTTTAATTTTCCAATATGCATTCAAAGCTAACATTTTCAGTGGTGCAATAGATGGAGATATATATATATACATATACACATTTACCTTTAGAGGAAGTAGCTGAGAGTGTTTTCCACCTCTCAACTCCTCCAAAATACAGTTAAATGTCATATTTTGTGAAGATCATCGTTCGCGGGCGCTGGTGCGACGAAAGCAACGCTGATTCTATCAGATATTTTGTTTAAATAATGCATGGAGCTTGTTACTTCACAGAAACGATCCGGCATCCGACGAAGTCAAAGTAGGAGATGGGAAATAGCTGAGGTAAAGAGTTCTAGGTTTTCCTTGACTGCCTTTTTGAATGGGATCTTCCGGAGCCTGAATGTGATATAAAAGACACAAGAAGCTTTAGATGATTAAAATAAACTCCGGTCCGACGTGATTAAATCACCCGGACGTCGGTGCCGACTTTGTTTGCACTGAGAGTCGTTGGACTGAAGAGATTTTTCCACTTTCCATTTCTGTGCCTGGTTAAGCTCAGCATAGAGGGTTGTTGTTTTGTTTTGTTTTACATATTTTCAGAAGGCACAAGGTCTCTTCATGCATGGACCGTTCTAAAGTCTTCACATGCCCCAGTAGATTTTCCAACTGCAAATCAACTATACAAGTGTCGTCACAAAATGTGGACCGATCGTTGATTGTATCTCCAGACTGAAGGAGGTATACCATCACGCTGATTCACAAACACCAACAAGAGATTCCGAGAGAAACCACAATTAAAGTATAAATTGAAAGAAGAGCAGATTTTAGTTGAACTGTTTTGTGGTTTAGTCTGAGCAGTCCTCACGCTTCTATTAGAACCACTGCTAACAGCACTATAAAATCAGCTGGCCAGCCCCAATTATATATCTTTTAGCACCGCGCCGTATTTACTGCCTCCACTACAGACTGAGTCACCGAGCTCATTGATCCAAAACAACAACGCAGTTTTCAGTGGCATTAATTCTGCCTCAGCCCCGAGCTTGCAGCGGGACACGGTGAGAGTAGTAAAAGATTTTATGCGAGCTCATGAATCAGATATGATTTAGTCCGACAGCTTTGGCTACGTCACTTTTTTTTTGCTGATTATAACTAAGGTGATTATTAGGAATTAATAATAAGTAGTGAATGTATTGTCGAGGGTAGTATTGCGCTAACGTAAAAATCAGAACTACTTTTTTTACTTTCATTTCATGACATTGTATATTTCCATTTGACTTTAATTTAAAGGGAAATATTGTACTTCATACTAAACTAAAGTTACACGTCACCTATTTAACAAGTAAACATAAATACATACATACTGTGCATAATACAAAAATATGACCCTATTAGATATGATGAATTATTATGAAATAAAACTATCAAAATTAGCCCCATGTCAACCAGCTACAACAGTTGAGTGATACGTATGCATGAATGCATCAGTAATAAAAACCCATGAATATTTAATAGTATACACTAACACAGGGATTATTTTTCTACATTTGTAATACATCTAGTTTTGACACTATCCACAATGTTGACACATTCTCATATATACATTTTGTCAATATTACTTTTGTGCCTTTACTTAAGTAACATGTTTAATGTTTGTCTTATATATATCAGATTTCTATATTGCATCATTGCCTCTTTTACTTGAGTGAAAAGGATAAAGTCTGAATACAGACAGCCAGCCAGCGAGAGAAACATTTCACTTTGCAATTGTGCCCCTGAAAATGTGAGGAAACAGTTCCAGTTCATGCTATTGAGCCACTTTTTTTTTTGACAACATGAATTATCATATTGTGCCTAACTTTCAATGTCAAGTTAGCCAACTGCTTAGCTGGTAACTGCTTATCCGGAAGAAGCAAACTAAGGGAGACTATATCTAAAAAAAATGTTTGGTTGTGTGGTGCCACAATCTCTGCAGTCACGTTGAAGACAAATATAGAAATAGTAAATAGTAAATATGAGTAGCTAAGATGTAATGTTTGTGTGATATGTGGGTAATGGAAACCACACGAGTTCTGTTTTTGGCGTGAATTCCAGTCTTTTCAATTCAAAAACGACAACTTGGAAGAAAAAAAAAATCCTCCAACCGAAAGAAGCTCTCGGTTGAGTCTGACTGCTTTTCAGTCATTACGTTTCACGGCGTCGCCCGTGTTTGAATATCAGCTCCAATCGGATGTAATTATGAAATGACAAAGTGCATTCACCATTGCAGCTAAAAAAAAACCATTTTTGCGAATGTCACCAGTGTGGGAGCAGTGTATAACCGGCTGTCAGTCATGACAAATGCACCTCTGCTCCGAAGTCATTAGCAAAATGTCACCTGCCCGACCACTGGAAACAAAATGTCTAACGACACGCGAGGAACCCACCGAGTGTTTGAACCGCTGAGGCTCGATGCTCTTTTACAACCGATCCGGGTGCCGCGAGTGGCACCTTTTCGTGGTACGTGACCTGATGACCTTTCGTGTTCGCACGCCTGCTTTTACAGGCCGAAAAAAGTCATGTGTGTTTTAATGCAACGTCAAAACTGCTCAACAGCGCGTGCCTGTAAGAGATCAGCGCCGTTAATAAATTCGCTCTGCCCGAGAAGCCGGCTCACGGTATCCTCCCTGCCGTACGACACATCCTGCTGCTTCCGAGGTGTAATGAGGAGTTAGCTGCACATTTTTTTTAGAAGCCAAGACGCGCGAGGTTGTAATGTAGGGCAGTCCATTATCTTAAGATCTGTGTTCTGTGCGGTCTGGACCCCCCCCCCCCCCCCTCTGGTGGCAGATCCTTTGTTGGATAGCAGCGCTACATTAGTGTAATGACAGCCTCCAGCTTTGGTCACACAGAGTGAAAAGCGCTGACTCGCATCTCAAAGTTCCTCACTCAGTCAGAGGCATAATAAGGGAGTGTTTCTGCGCAAGTGATTACACTGCAGATATCTGGGATGAGTGATGCACGCCGCGCGAGAGGGGGGTGACATCAAGGCTCTCTTTGGGACGCGGTTTGACAATTAGCTCATTAAAGTGCGTGGTCATTTTTTAAAATGTTGTTGTGCCACTGTGCTGTAGCTGCTCGCGCAGAGAAAAGAACCGCATAAAGGTTTCAAACACACACACACACACACACACATAAATCTTGCATTGCATTTTTTTTCTTCTTCCATCTGCATGCTTGTCCGAAAAAAGGCAGAAAAAAAAATCAATCCCCCCTAAAAGCCTTTCATTAGACACATATCCATTTGCCTGTGTGCAGCTGCCAGGGGAAGTTGTGCCTGGAAAAACTCCAGTGGGCCTTTTTTAAAAGCCAACACTGTTTTTGTTTTTTTTTCACCTACACGAGCGTCCGGACCGTCAAGCTTGTGCCAAAATTCTCAGGAGCTTGTTTTCCTGGATAGAGAATTGTAAAAGTCGACGACTGGGAGCCGTCGTGGCGACTGAACGCACTACAAACAGCACAACAGGAAACGCTGCAGAAAATCCCCGCTCCGCGCAGGGGTCGGAATCACGTGGCTGCACGTTTGCATGCGAGTTCACTCGATTCGCAGGTATAATGAGGAACTTATGCTCCGGATTCGGCTCATAAGAGGTCATTTCAGTTCACTTATATTCCTGGAGCGCTGCTTGGTGAATTAGAACTTTCATCATCGAATGACTGTGAGTTTTTTTATTCACTGTACTGACACGTGATACACGGTCAAACTGTCAGTGACTGATGCAAATCAGCAGTTCAAAGTTAACTGAATTAAGGTGCACTTAGTAGGGTTGTTCTCCCCCCAGAGCTTTCACGTGTATATCAAGTGGTCTGCATCAGCAGTTGGCTTTTATGATTTCTAAAGCGGAAACAAATGGTTACTTTGATTGCCGATTATCACGGTTTATTACTTTGGTGAATGAGTGATCAATTATTTAATCTAGAATACATCAGAAAATAGTGGGAATGCACATCACAAGTTCCTGAAGCTTGTTTGATCAACAATCCAAAACTCAAAGGTTGTCAGTTTGCATTGACATGAAAAAGAGACGCGCGTCTCGTATCAGATGGGAACACATTTGGCATCATTTTGTTTTAAAAAGTGGACAGTTAATCTATTATCAAAATAGTTGCTGATTATTATTCTGTTGATTGACTAATTGTTTCGGCTTTTTAAAGGAGACATATTATGTTCATATTCAGGTTCGTACTTTTAACTTGTGTTACCTCTTAAAAAAGGTTTAAATGTTTTAATGTTCATAAAAGGCATCAGTGTTCTCATACTGTCCATTCCTGCAGCTCCTCTTTTCACCCTCTGTCTAAAATGCCTGGATTTCTTTTAGCCCCGCCTCCTGATAAACCCCTGTCTGCTCTGATTGGCCAGCTGGCCCAGTCTGTTGTGATTGGTCAACCGCTTTCAAAATGTGTAGGAAATGTCACGCCCCTTCACCAGAGAAGTGGAGATTCTCAGATTGCAGGTGGGGTTACCTCAAAAGAGTCCAACTGTGACATCACAGTGGGAGAGAAATCGGAACCAGTTGTTCAGAGCCAGGCTGTAGGGTTTAGCCAGCTCACAAAAAACACAACAGGGTGATCTTTTTTCACAGTTTGTGAGCTGACAGGCTCCACAGATACACACATTTATTTGCACAAACACTGAAAAGCGTTTTTGCACAATATGTCACCTTTAAGAGTTCTTGTCAGACCTTTAATGACCAACTAGTCTTCCACCGTCACTGACCGGCAGCACATTCGAACGAGCTCATCTAACACGGGGGGCTGCTGAACTATTACTTAATGAATGCTTTTCCTCACTGTTGCTGTTTAATTATCTTTTATGCTCAGTATAAACCAAACTCTCGACACCAGATGTCTTCTGTTCCATTTGTCTGCCAACTGATGAGCACCATTTGCCAGCAAAGCATTTTTATACTACAGCTAAACCCCTGGATACTTGGTTCGTCTGCTTCTTCATACCGGAAAAAAATTATCTTGCCAATGGAATTGCTCTGTGACACTTTTTCTTCTCTAACTGATGCTATTCGGAATATGGTGGGATTATATAAGTCCCACTTAGGGTTCTCAACACATCCTGACGTTTAAAGTGCTCAACGTCGGAATCACATCCATATTTTTAGTATGGACTTGGACACACGCACAATCGAATCTTCTTAAGTCTGATCCCATGCAATTATCAGTGAAAGGATCTTGACGCAGATGGTCAAATGTGTCTCATGGAGGTTTAACAAGCAGCTCCTCCAAATCTGTGCCAGTCAAGCCAAGCAGTCATTTTATGCAAACGCCGAGTGTTTCCCTCCAGGCTTTCTTAGCAAGTGAGTAGAAATTTTCAGCGAGCTGGATTCCTCTCAGTAGCTGGGAACAGAGAGTGTGGCGGCGATGCAGTGAAGGGAGAAAGGGAACCCTGGCAAGCGTCCGCCGCCACAGAGCGAGGTGTGCGCGTCAATCAGTAGCTCCTGCAGTGGCTGCTGTTTCCAAAAGGGAGCCAGCTCTAAATTTGCAATAACCTCTTTGGCGGGCTGCCATCTGCCACTTAGCAGACAACTCCTGGAGCATTAAAAGAGTGGAGCGCTGCAGCCGAGTTAAGGTCGCTTACGCAGGGAAAGCTCCAACTCGGAGGCACAACTTCAATTTGGCTCTCCAGCTGCTCTGCTCCTGCAATTAGTTCTGTATTTTTTTCCTGCCGGACAGACCGGACGCGGCTAGCGCCGACTTCACACGAGAGAGACGAGTGAGAGAGCGCACACACAAATCGCTGGGCCTCAGACATGTATTCCAACAGCACATTGTACAAGCCGAGGAGGCGCAAAACGCTCACGGATTCATGACAACATGATTTATGCCCTTTCACATGTGCACAAACACACTTGTGCCTGATGATTTATAGACGTCACGCTACAAAAGTAGGAATTGTGGTGTCACACATTTTGTTTTCCTTCACATTTGGAAAAAAATGTATTCTATCACTTTTAAATGTTGATCAAGAATGATCCAAATGATTTAGCTTCACTTTAGCCTGCATTGTGTGATTTTTTTTTGTCACTCGGGGACATCGCAACAAACAGTAATATTGTCATTTTGAAGTGTAACGACAAACAGCAAACCCTTTCCACTGCCAGCAGATATATGGAGCGACACCATCGTTCATTGTTTTCTGGCCTCCTGACGAATGCTAGTCCAATGTTAACTCTCCTCTAAGCTCAGTTTTGGTTTCTACTAACTGGTGAGGGAATATCTGGCTCTTTGGTTGCTGAACGCAGGGTCATCCCTATGTTCCTTCAGCCCTATGTTCCCTCAGCCCAATGTTCCTTCAGCACTATGTTGCCTCAGCCCTATGTTCCCTCAGCCCTATGTTCCTTCAGCCCTATGTTCCCTCAGCCCTATGTTCCCTCAGCCCTATGTTCCTTCAGCCCTATGTTCCCTCATCCCTATGTTCCTTCAGCCCTATGTTCCCTCAGCCCTGTTCCCTCATCCCTATGTTCCTTCAGCCCTGTGTTCCCTCAGCCCTGTTCCCTCAGCCCTGTTCCCTCAGCCCTATGTTCCTTCAGCACTATGTTCCTTCAACCCTGTGTTCCCTCAGCTCTATGTTCCTTCAGCACTATGTTCCCTCAGCCCTATGTTCCCTCAGCCCTATGTTCCCTCAGCCCTATGTTCCATCAGCCCTATGTTCCTTCAGCACTATGTTCCTTCAACCCCGTGTTCCCTCAGCTCTATGTTCCTTCAGCACTATGTTCCCTCAGCCCTATGTTCCCTCAGCCCTATGTTCCTTCAGCCCTATGTTCCTCATTTCTATTAGATTTCCCCCGCATCAAAATTAAGCCCTTGTTAGGGTGAGGGAAAATAGGGCTAAGGGGATATAGGTTTGAGGGAACATAGGGTTGATGGATCATAGGGCCAAGGAAACACAGGGTTGAGGGAACATAGGACTGAGGGAACATAGGGCTGAGGGAACACAGGGCTGAGGGAACATAGGGTTGAGGGAACAAAGGTCTGAGGACACATAGGGCTGAGGGAACAAAGGTCTGAGGAAACATAGGGCTGATGGAACATAGGGATGAGGGAACACAGGGTTGAGAGAACATGGGGTTGAGGGAACATAGGGCTGAGGGAACATAGGGTTGAGGGAACATAGGGTTGAGAGAACATGGGGTTGAGGGAACATAGGGCTGAGGGAACATAGGGTTGAGGGAACATAGGGTTGAGGGAACATAGGGGTGAGGGAACATAGGGCTGAGGGAACATAGGGTTAAGGGAACATAGGGCTGAAGGAACATAGGGCTGAGGGAACACAGGGCTGAAGGAACATAGGGCTGAGGGAACACAGGGTTGAGGGAACACAGGGCTGAAGGAACATAGGGCTGATGGAACATAGGGCTGAAGGAACATAGGGCTGATGGAACATAGGGCTGAGGGAACATAGGGCTGATGGAACATAGGGATGAGGGAACATAGGGCTGATGGAACATAGGGCTGAGGGAACACAGGGTTGAGGGAACATAGGGCTGAGGGAACACAGGGTTGAGGGAACATAGGGCTGATGGAACATAGGGTTGAGGGAACATAGGGGTGAGGGAACATAGGGTTGAGGGAACATAGGGCTGATGGAACATAGGGCGGATGGAACATAGGGTTGAGGGAACACAGGGTTGAGGGAACATAGGGCGGATGGAACATAGGGCTGAGGGAACATAGGGCTGATGGAACATAGGGCGGATGGAACATAGGGCTGATGGAACACAGGGTTGAGGGAACATACGGGTGAGGGAACAGGGTTGAGGGAACACAGGGTTGAGGGAACATAGGGCAGATGGAACATAGGGTTGAGGGAACACAGGGGTGAGGGAACACAGGGTTGAGGGAACATACGGGTGAGGGAACATAGGGTTGAGGGAACATAGGGTGGATGGAACATAGGGTTGAGGGAACATACGGGTGAGGGAACATAGGGCTGATGGAACATAGCCAAGCTCCTGCTGAACGCTACCAGCTAGTTGCTAACTCTGTCTGTTGGTTGTTTAACAGTTTGTGCTGTTGCTGAACATATAGTGTAAAGTTGTAATGTACAGTCTGCTACAGGAGGAAATGATGCTGATGAGAGCAGTGAGACTGAATGAAACAACACAGTTGTGGGTGAAAACAAAGATGCTCAATCGCTCTGTAGAGCTGAGGGACACTGCAGTCAAGTGATTATACACAGAGTGAGTCATTTAACATTGATTGATTGACTATAGCACCTTTGAAATAAGCTCAGCATATATCATTCAATGGGGGACAAAATAGTTTTAATCCAGTGATCATTAAAATCCTGAACATGATTTGTGGTCTACAACAATGGAGCTTTTTAAAAAGATTCATTATTCAGTGGGTGACACTAGACTTGAGCGACAACGCGGATCTCTGGTACGAAATCAATCCAAATATCCGCAGTAATGTGTTTACGTCTCACGTTCACTCTTCCAAAGGAGACGATGGGTTGTGAAGAAAAGGGGGGAAAAAATACAATTTCACATTTTTTAAATGAAAAAATAGAAATTCTATAATGTGATTCCACAGCCCTGGCTCTGAAACCACACTCTCGGACACTAAGTGCTGCTGCGTTGAGTGTCACCTCCACTGTGTATATGGATGCAGATCGGACGCTAAAATCTTGAAGTCGTTGGCCTTTCGTGGATTGTGTGTCAGATAACACTGTGTGAAGACAGTTGTATTGGGCCTCTACAGCATGAGGCCACACGCGCCTGGTTCCGCATCACCTAGGGGCCAAGAAGGGTCTGAGCGGGTCGTGTTAAGGACTCCGTTGTTGAGGCACGCACTGCGGCGCGGTGGCCAGATGCTCCTCTGTGCCAGTTGTGATGGCAACACAAAGACCTGTGGTGGAAGAACGTTGTCACAGCGAGCTCCTTCACGCTTAGTTCGTCCAGTGAGAGGGCCTTTTGTCAATCTCAGCTCTGGCAAACCCATCAGATGCCTCAGGAAGCAGGGTTGTGCCCAGATGGGTGTGTGGAGAGAGGAGAGAATGTCCGGCTTAGTGACGACTGGCAACAACCTTGCAATGAGTGCATCCAGAGCAACGGTGTTGGTCAGGCCGCCTCCTGGACACTGGTCACACTGGTGTGGAACCTGCCGGAGAGATGACGGATCACTTTAAGCCCGTGGAGGCCTCAGGATCCCACGGAGGAGCTGGAGGGCACGGCCACGAAGAAAAGCTGCCATCATGACCCGGAGCTGGATAAGTGGTGGGAAACTAGGTGACTGGATGTAACAGGAACACGGCTCATGCAGTATCTAACAGAGTAAGAATACATGTTACATCAGTTATAAAGACTTTGTAACTGTAACTGTAAATTCCGTATTATTCTGGAAAAATTGTTGAGCTGGAAAAATATATATAAATATATACGTTAAAATAACTTCATAACAATGTGCTATTATCAAATATTATAAAACAATCCCTCATGCCATTGGTTTTATTGGCAAATTTTGGCTTTGAACAAACATTGAATTCAGCCCCGATATCTTTTGTCGGATTTCGTGGCAATAGTAGATCTTCAGTGCGTCGTCAGCGTGCAGATTTTAAGAGAGACTCACACTCATTAGTGAGCACGGCACGAAAACGTGTCGCTCCTTTTAATTGCGGCATCGACGTCCAAGCTCCTGAAGGCAGAAAATGATGACTCGGTGGGTGGATAGCGGTATGGAGGGCTGATTACCGAATTATCACCCTCCCACCACCACGACACTGTGCGTGGAGATATGCTCGGTGCACTCTCACAGATGGCTTCATGTCCAGTCTTAATAAGTCAGTGGGAAACTTTGAATGGAGGAAAAGTGCATCATATGTCATCCATCTGCCAGAGCAGGCAGAGCCTGCAGACAGATGGTCTCAGCCCAGGCTGCACGGAGCTGGAAGACGAGATAAAGGTTACATGTACGAGATTTTTAAACACTAGTATTGAAGCCAACAACTATTTTTGACTGTATGTAATGTAGATAATATAGATGAGCGGGAAGTGTGTTGCGATCCGAGCTCCTCTATTTTTTGGATTTCATCGGCCTCACCCTCCCTGTGTTTATAAAGCGAGATGGCTCCAGTGTTGACTGGCTGGAATTTGTGTCCCTTTTTCTGCACTGTAACATATTTTAGAGACACTAACTCCATAAACAGGCCCGTTACCTGCCCACCACAGTGCTGTTTAAACCAGAAACACCTTGTTCCACGGGCTACACACAGCGCAGCACCGTTGTGCCATCGATGCCAGACGTCATATCGCTGAGTGTGCTGTGCTCGGGGCCGTGAGAGGGAGCAAAACCCCAAAATGAGTTTTTAAAAGACACATTTTAGCGCCAACCCGTGGATGAGACGCAATGGATCCATTTATGTACAGAGTAACTTTATTTATTACAACAAAGCATTGGTTTTGTTCCGAGATGCTAATGCAACATCTATTGGTGGTGATATTTATATAACCTGTGAAGGTGACATATTATTCTCATATTCAGGTTAATACTTTTATTTTGTGTTACATCTTGAAAAGGTTCACATTCTCTAATGTTCATAAAAGGCATCAGTGTTCTCATACTACCCATTCCTGCAGGTCCTCTTTTCAACCTCTGTCTAAAACGCCTGGATTTATTTTAGCCCCTCCCTCCTGATAAACTCCAGTCTGCTCTGATTGGCCAGCTGGCACAGTCTGTTGTGATTGGTGAACCGCTTTCAAAATGTGTAGGAAATATCTCGCCCCTTCACCAGAGAAGTGGAGATTTTTTGCTCCCCCCGTTTGTGGGCTGGCAGGCTCCACATATATTCACAAAAATTAAAGAGGATGATTTTTGTATATGTGACCTTTAATGGCAGTGAATGGCCAGTATTATATGTGGGCAGTAATTTTTTTTGTATGGCTGAAAAGATAAATATCTTCAACCAACAAAAAGCAGACAATTAAATTTAAAATCATACAACAGAGGAAATAATGTATTTAATCATTAAAAAATGCAAGATTGAAACTTTTTATCAAAATTATGTTTAAAAATGGTCTGTTCTTTTCCCCTTTCTTTCATGTCAAGTTGTTGCAGAGCTTTGCAACACACACAAAGAAACTACCCCCCCTCACCGGCTCAGTTAGAAGATACAAAAATCAGAAACAGGGTGATTTTATCAAGTTGGACACATACGTCAAACAGAAGCACAGACACACTGAGAGGATCAATACACAGACAATAAAGAGGTGAATTGTATAATCACGATAAACTTTATAAAATATGACAAGAATGCGACCGGGCAAATCCCCAAATTCGAGACATTTAATAGAATCAAATTCCACCAGTTTCTGTTTTCCCTGCAATCAGACATTTTTTCAAAATTAAGGAACAAAGAAAAACAAATCAAAAACAACAAAAAACAAACAATGAATTGATAAGAGCAATTGTTATTACAGCAGGTTAATAATAGACAGAATCTTATGTATCAAAAATGTTATTTTAGCCCTCCATGATGGAAATTCAGTGTAATCTGAAGGATCATGTAACAATGCGAGTGTGAAACTGACAAAAAACGCTACAATTATTCTGATCCATTTCACGGCCTGTTGGGTATCTGGATACAGAGGAATGACTTCGCGCAGAAAGTGAAGTCCCATCAGGTGCGTGAGAAGCAGCTCTGAGGCTTCTTCCTGCACCGGTGCAGAAACATTTTACAGGAGGATGAGGACGCACAGGAGGATTTAGAAAACATAAACCAATTTAAAAAAAAAGAAGAAAAAAAAATCATTCCAGTGTCTTTGAACCAGACGCCACTTCCTGTTCAACTGTTTTCAAGTTTCAAAGTGACGATCGATAAAAGTTTTTGGCCAAATAAAACTCTCGACTGGCTCAACCCACAGCCATTTCATCAGTGTTTTATATTCTCTGATGCTTTAGCATTCCTTCGTTTAGAAGCAACAGAACGGAATCGATGAAAGGCCGAAGAAAACAAACAAACCCAAAATCCATCAAAAGAAAACCCACAAAACTAATCACAGTGCTGCCCCTAAGAAAAGATAACCACTGTAACGATATTATAAACTATAAGAGTTATCACTATATGATATTATTATGATGTCCAAGGGCCCAGTTACATCCTGGATTCTCTTCTGGTTTCCTGGAAAATGTCAAACTACGCCTGGCTACTGAGACACTGTGATGGATGTGTGGGTCGTTAGCAGGCATACTGAACACTGACGGAACAATCCTTCGCGATTGATGCAAATTATTCTCGGCTTCATAAACTGGTTCCATCAGCTTTTGTTTGAAAGTCGGTGTGAGATTTCCTATTTCCTAACAGACTTGACCACAATATGCTGCCAAGGAATAACACGGCGTTGGGGGCCCGGACACACTCAAAGATACACGCGTCCTGCTTCTGATGCAAACCAGCGAACACGCCGCGATCCATATGCAGTGTATGTCTGTCAGTGACCCTGTTCTTTCAAATGTAAATCCTCTTGTTTGTCTGACTTTCCAATGTTGTTCGGGACATTTATATTCCCCTTTTCAGTGGGTATAGTCGGCGCTGCGGTCCCCTGTCCCCGTCAAGGTGACTCGCAGCAACAAACTGCGGCGGTAGTAAAATAAAGAGTGGAGCTCGTCTTGAGGAGGGGGAAAAAAAAAATCTCTTCAATAACACACCGAACATCAGCGCTGCTGTTTTTTCCCCCTCCTTCCTCGGCTTTGCCGTCTACGGCGGCTTGAGGGAATGTCAGTGATCTTAGCCTCGGGCGAGATGCCATTTCAGGGCCGACAGCTCTTCAAGGTGAGTGACAAGTTTTTTTCTGGGGTGGGAACTTACGATTCCCTTGATCGCCTGCAGGTCAAAAGTTTCACGCTGTGGCTTTAACGCCGTACCGTATCGTTCAACTTTGTTTTTCTGGACAAATCTCAAAGGGTAATGATGTGAGAAGTGCAAGGTGATAACCAGCAGGGAGCTTTGACGTGGTCACTGACATCACAGACGCCGGTAAACCCGAAAGGAGAACAGCTACAGTGGGCGTCGTTGCTCTGCGGTCCTGCATGTGGGAGGCGGGAACATCGTCATGACACGAAACACACGCACGATGAACATGATGATGTTGCAGATGCAGCAGCAGCAGCAGCAGCGAGTTAGTGACATTGAAAAGCTCAATGAGACCAAACATTTCAAAATGGCGTCCGAGCTGTCAGTGAGACACTGTAATAATACAGTGAGCTCCATAAGTACTTGGACGGCAGCACACTGTTTGCTGCGCTGGCTCCATACGCTTATTGCTTTGGACGATGGCCAGATCCCCAACTTTCACTTGATACAGTATTCTCCGTGATATTGAAGGAGCAGATTGAGAAGAAGTTGGAGAAGTTGAAATCTGCAGTGCAGTGCCAGACTCTGGAAGTTATATGACTTGCACATTTAAAAGTGTAATGCATATATAGTGGGACTCGGCTGGATAAGGAGAGCAAATAATAAAAAAAAGGAAAATTGTGTGCCTTTAACGGAATCTGAAGGTCATCCAACTAGAATAATTTTATCTGTTCTTTTGTTTTCAATGTTTATCTCCTACTGAACAATGCAGGAAATAAATAATAAAAAACGGATAAAAACAGAACTCAACACATCAGCTTGAAGTAGATGAACGATGACTGTTTATAATGCTGAGCTCAGTATTCGGGAATTTCAAAAAGCCTCAGAAGGATTAAGTAGAAAATATAACAAGGGGGAAAAATATACATGAGATATATTTATGGAAAGGAACTGAGGTGTGGAGGCCAATTTCATCAAGTGTGTCCTACTTGCTGCCTGAGACGGATTGTGTGCCTGACTTGACTACAGCTAAATCCTCAATGAGACACACGGAAATTAAAACAAGGCTGAACGTCAAAAAAAGAGAAGAGTGTCGGGTGTTCTTAATGGGCCTCGACATCGTATGACGTAGAAAAATGTTTTAAAATGGACATTGGAGCTGACATCCCCATCACACTTGTGTTGGTTTTTAAGAGCAACAACATAAACTTTTGGTCAATAGGCCTTCTTCACAGCACACGTGTTGACCTGTCACACAAGGAAAATCACAGGCGTTGACATTGACAACAGACCTGTTGTATTCAAGTGTCCCAGTACCGACATGTGCAATACCAGGCCCCTGAAACTGAGGCAGTTTCATTGAAGTCAGCCATTTTTAGTTTGGTTATTAAAGGTGACATATTATGCTAATATTCAGGTTCATACTTTTAATTTGGGTTACCAGTTGAAAAGGTCTACATGCTCTAATGTTCATAAAAGGCATCAGTGTTCTCATACTGCCCATTCCTGCAGCTCCTCTTTTCACCCTCTGTCTTAAGCGCCTGGATTGCTTTTAGCCACGCCTCTCGATAAACCCCACTCTGCTCTGATTGGCCAGCTGGCCCAGTCTGTTGTGATTGGTCAACCGCTTTCAAACTGTGTAGGAAATATCTCGCCCCTTCACCAGAGAAGTGGAGATTCTCAGATTGCAGGTGGGGTTACCTCAAAAGAGTCCAACTGTGACATCACAGTGGGAGAGAAATCGGAACCAGTTGTTCAGAGCCAGGCTGTAGGGTTTAGCAAGCTCACAAAAAACGCTACAGGGTGGTCTTTGTTCACAGTTTGTGAGCTGGCAGGCTCCACAGATACACACATTTATGTGCACAAACACCTTTAAAACTTACCATGTGTCATTGGGTTTGGTGATCTACAAAACAACTGTCGTCAAAAGAGTTCAGCTCCGTGCACATCACGTTCTTACTGTTAAACATAAACACATTGTGACATTCAACCCATGGAGCCAAAATCAACTCTGCATTGCTGCCTATGAAGCTCTGTGGCTCACTGTACACCGGTCCCTGAGGTAACCATATGTATATATAAAAAAAGTTATTTTTTCAAAAAGCTTATTTACACCATTCCACCTTTATTCAACCGCAAACATTTTCACCTTGGAAAGAATTAAATATTAAATATGTTGCTCAAAAATACATCGTAAGTGCTTCTCAAAGTACTTTTGCCAGAGGACGGACTCTTACGGAAGCATCTCTTCAGGTCAGTACACTACAGAGGGAGGAGAAGCATGCTGGAGTGCGCATCGTTCCTTAGGGGCATTTTCTTAAACACACAATCGAGAGACTGCGTCCGACCCTTTGGAATGGAAGAGCTGCGTGTTCGGCTGCACTAAGACGTACCGACGCTGCGGCTTTGCTCCATCGTGTTGAAGAAGAGACAGACTCCCGCGGTCAGCAGCAGGTGCATGGACTCGTACAGCAGTTTGGGCGAGAAGACGCTCCATATGAAGAGGTGGTAGCGCAGGACGGTGACCAGCACAATGTAGGCTGCAGCAGGCACAGACCTCAGCAGGGCCAAACAGTAGCAACCGTGGCTGACTGCAACCGGGCTCCTGCAGAGAAGAAAAAGATTCATCACAGAGGAGGAGGACACAGCAGGGGGGGGGGGCGGGCTCTGCGCTGTGAACAAAAGGAAACTGTGGAGCAACACAGGAAAGTTTTTTTCACGTGAGAAAAGGTCATCCTGAGCCGATTTATGTTAATCTAAATAATACGCGATGGTGTCGAGTCGGTAAAGCTGCAGATTGTTTCTGATGATTCTCAGGGAAGCGACACGTTTTTTTACATTTTAGATATTTTACCTTATGCGTGTACCCGGCAGAAGAGTCTGATCCAATTATCTCCTCACATAAATACGGATTGCTGGCAAACTCCGATAAAGTGGTAAGTGACTTCAAAACCCCGCATGATGGGAGGAGGGACGCAGCGAGGAGATTAGGAGATGATGATGTAAAACCAAACACACACGGCTGCTCAGAAAGTTGTGTGTGTATATGTGTGTGTGTGTGTGTGTGTGTGTGTCTGTGTGTATACACTTAGGGGGGAGGAAATGCAAGCCTTTTTTCCCGAGACAAGAGAAGACACGCTGATGAAGTAGGAGATGCTGGCAGCAGTCCAGTTTGGAGGTGGAAATTCAACCACAGGGCCAGTTAACGCACATCATCAATACCATCAGTAATACACTTTTAGGGTGGAGGGGGCTATAGAGAAGGGTAAAAGTGTTTTTCTAGCTGACCTCAGTCAGAAAGGATGAAAAGAACATTCGATTAAACGATATTACTACTTTGATATCATTTTATCATTATACTAAATGATATAACTTGCAAAGCTACATCTGCGTGCCAAGAGTCGACGATGCTCTTCCAAAAAATAAAAAGCTTTTTTTTTTATCAGCTCAAGTCTAGATTTGATGATCTTAGACAAACACGAGAACCTTCCACCCACCTGAGTTGGTGATGTAAAGCAACGTAGGTGATCATTGCTGCACCAACTCTTCTTTTATTATGAATGTCTGTGGTTGCTAAGTGGAGAATTGCACATCACTACTTCTGATGCAGAGAATAGATGCTATGATGTGTTTACATTCACATAACCTCTGGGTGTAGCTCTTATGTGGCTAACCGAACCTACCAACAAAGCTAATATTTGACTTGTTTGCTGATCTACGACCTGTTCCGACTGACAACTCAGATCACAAAATGTTGTGCCAACAGCTAGTTAGTATAATCAAGACTAAACTGCATGAATACTATTAACTCTGAAACACATACTGTACTGCATATTTCTCACTGTATACACTCAAGTGCTGATAAGTGTTTTGTTGTAGTTCTGTTTCATATTAGGTCTGATCAATGAAAAATCTTTTTTTAAATTTAAATTCCTGTTTACAAAATTGATTGCTTCAAACTGGACAGAGCCACTGATGTTCCCCAGCAACTAACTAACCAATTTTGGCAATCACAAGTCCAGTGTTAAACTATAATGGTGCAACATGACTAGCTAGTAAATCACGTGTTTGAAACATGTTAGCAGTCACTGAGAAGTTAAGAAGACGAACATGCGAACTTAGTGTTGGATTTACAAACAGCTGGTGCAACACAATCCAGATGATCAGACATGTCATTTTTTTTATGTTTCCCAATATAACGCAGCTACATTACAATAGAACTTAATTTGAAGCAAAAACAATCGCGAACACACTTCAAACTGTCCATTCATTATATCCACTCAGTCCCTCTGTGACAAAGCTCTAGTCATGCATGAATACAGTGAGAACTGTGGGTCAGGGTCCAACCAGCACCTTTCAACAGACAGTTTTGATATTGATAATAACTTTTTTTCTGTCAAAAAAATAACTACAGGTAATATTAAGTTCAAAAAGGGTCTTGTCTGGTTTGGTTGTGTTGCCTTGATGCACTATTTATAAATCCGTGACTAGTAAAGTCAGCAACAAACAAACAAACGAACAAAAAACCCTGAATCTCATCAATCTCAATTTACATAAATGCTAAGCTCTTCCCCTAATGGCTCCTTCCACAGAGCTGCTGTTCTTAACACAGCTCGAGTTTATTTCCGTGTCCCACCTCAAAGAGCTACTAAAACATTCATGTGCAACCCTCTCAGGTGGGTTCAACAGTCAAGTCTGTAAAATCCTGCCAGCGACTTCGCTCTCCGCGGAGGAGACGTGCCATGTCTTTGACGCCTTCTCTAATTCGCAGTTATGAATTATAAATGAATGAGGTGACAAAGAAGCTTAGCTCTACTTTAGCTCGACGCCATTCATCCGGAGTGTGTGGTTAGGAAAGTAAAAATTCAAATAAAAAAACAGCCAAGCTGTAGAAAATAGAAGAAGAAGAAGAAGAACAAGAGGAATAAAGGGCTCAAAGAAAAACGGTTGTTTTGGTCGTTATGAATCCATTTTCTTTTGTCACAAATGAAGGTACAAAATAGGAAGCAGCACAAAAGATCCACAGTCAGTCACCACCTCCACCTGAGCTTTTTCACTGATCTCAACAACTGTGACGCGGAGTCAATGCAGCTTCCTGGAAATCAAGGATATGTTGTTAATCGAATGACCAGAGTATGTGACTTTAATGTTAATAGTAAAGTCGCGTCTCCAGCCTCGTGGTGTCACAGTGATTATGTGGACTAAAACAAGGAAAACATTCCCTTCAAATCACAGTATCGCTCTAAGTGGAGTCTGACGGTGTCTAGGGAAACCCGGTGAACAGCTATTGATCAAAGCCCATTTCCAGCATTTGCCTTGCGGTGGAGCTGCTGACGGTGCAGAGTGAATCCTAAATGAGCCCCTGTCGTCTCCGCGTGAGACTATTTTAGACTTTCATCGGTCAGTGTCTGTGCGTTCATATGTACAGGTGGGGGTTCTGCGGAAAAGCACGGCGCTACGATTTATGTCAGCAGTGACAGATGGCCGTGTGTCCGGCACCGTGATGCAGTGTGGAATGTTTACAAGCTGGATTTAATGTGATGCTGGAAAGGTGGCCGCGATGTCATTGGGTTGTAGGAGGTGAGAGCACGGTGAACGCTGCGAGCCGGCCGGGCACCGACATCACCTCGCATCAGTGGCTGTTTGTGGGCGGATCAATCGCGCTGTCACTCTGAAAGCGATTTACCGCCTGCCCGCATTGTTGTCGCTGCACCTCAGGCTCACGTGTGAAATTGATCAGGGCATGTGCCGCGTCTGAAGTCAGCCTTTCAGAAGTTACTGTACAGCCGAGGCAGCAACTTGAACTTGAACATATCTCAGGTTTCATTTTCGTCACCAGTCACCGTAGAGTGATTCTTCTGCTTCTAGTAGGAAGTGAACGCTGCGCCACAGCCTTTGGCGAGCTCGTTGCGGTGTTGCCACAATCTCAGAGTTCTTTGCTTTTTCAATCGGTAACTCATTTACTCTTACTCGTGGGTTGAAGGACAGATGATGGAGGCCATTATAATCAACCCGGAGCGATGCTTGCTGAGCACATTTGGTATTTCTGAGTAACATTTTTTTGTGTTGTTTCATGGATTTATCTAGTAGGTTTCTGCAGTATCTTGGTCACAAACCCCGTTGAATCGTCTCGCGGACCTTTTAAAGTCCGCATCACACTGCTGCGCGAGCCAGCCAGGAGCTGCTCTAGACCAAAACGTTGGACAGATAAATGGATAAACTTTGTCATCCCCAGGCTCTGCCCCTGGCAATGCAAAAACTTTAAAGATGAGTGGAACTTTTTAATCACCGACTGTCTGGACGACTGAAATGTTAAACACATAATATTCAGGGACTGAAAACTATTTAGAATATAAATCATGCATGGATATTTACAACCCTCTGAAGTCATTTTTCGATGGGGCCTTTGTGCTAACAACACTTTGCAGTGACTATATATCACAAGGCTGCAGCCTTAGATACTGTATATCCATAAATGTCTCTAACTGGCATTTAAACATCAGTGGCAGGTTAAACACACTCCTTTCACACTAACACCACCGACCTCATCACTCAGCACTGTGCTGGGGCCTCACGCTGAGGGGAAGCTCAAGTTATTGGCTGCACGCGCTCACATACAGCAGCCGAGCCACTGGCCTCCCTCCAGTTACGCACTTACGCAGGTTAAGCCGTTTACACGCATCTCGGTTGCCCTGCGAGCAAATATACCCATTGCCGCGAGTAAACCAATTAAGAGAATATTTTTTGTGCACCTGTGCTGTCACGGATAATTCAGAATGAAGTATAAAAAAATAAAAAAATACATGTAACCAACGCTGTGAAGTCACTCAACAGTGATGCTGTGTTGATGTGCTGCCACGGACCAAAGTAAAAGAGAGGAGAATGTTTAAATTTAATTTTTTTGGTCTAAATATGTATGATTCGAATATACATTGGATGCTATTTATAGCTATTAATTATATCCATGCAACTATTTCAACTTCTTCGTTCATTGTCTAACTCTGCCTACTGGTTATTGGAAGTATTGTAGTAAAGATCTGTAAAACACCACTCTCTTTTTTGTTTTTTAAAAATCAAATAATGAAGTGACCTACCGGTGTCTCTCTGAGCTGAGGTAGCAGACCAGGTGACACGCCCAGAGCAGGGGCCCCGCATAAGTGTTGAGGGCCGTTAGGAAGACGGCAGGTGCTTCCACGTAACTTTCCAGTCCAATGAATCCGACTGAAATGTCCACGGTGGCGATGTTGTTGGAATTGCCCTGCAGGAGCACAAAAATAAAATAAAATCTTATTTTAGCAGGAATAACTTATCCTGTATACTGAGGAAAAGGGTACACAAAGGTCTGTGGGTGAAGCCCAGCATTTCACAGCTCTTAAGTCGGCTCCTTTGCTTTATCATCATGACTCCGAGCTTCTGGCGACTTCCCAGCAGCCCCAGTTGTTTATGTTTTCCAGTCAATGGCCAGAGCAGTGCGCACACACTTTCTGTCTGGAATTGGAACTCAGAGAGAACCACCCAGGTCACTGGGTTTGTGTGCGCATGTTTATGGGCCGTATGTCGTTGTTGTTTTAAAAAAATACCCAGCGCATTTCTGTCTCATTTAACAATTTCCAGAAATTCTGAAACAAAGTCAAATATGCCTGTAAAGTAAGTAAATTGAAAATATGAAACTTTTCTAGCCTCGTTCAATCTTTCTTCTTGCTCCTTCAAAGACAAAACGAGTTTCATCTCAAGAAAGTTTGATCACTGCAATGCAATCAGGATTTAGAGCCACAATATCAGGCAATATCAGGGTTCTGTAACTGTAAGACATATTCACACGGAAAAACATTAAAACATTGGTTTGAATGTAATAACATTGACAAATGTGCTAAATATGAGGAAATATCGCATAACATATTTTACATAGCTGTTCAACCTATATGGGACTTTTTAAATCGAGTTACACAAAAATATATAAAATGTTCCGCTCGTGTACTTATTTCTTCAGAGCTTTGGTCAGTGCAGGTCCAGTGTATGAGCAATATTTAATAGCACATCCATAATAATAGAAGGACTTTATCTATTTTAGTTTAGTTTCAAAGTTCAAAGAATACAAAAATAATTTGTGTCGAAATTTGAGCTGCTCAAGAGTTTAGTCTGATTTCGGGGTGGCACATTCTAATCTACGTTCAAATCGGCTCATTAGCATTTCACTTAGTAGGTGTTTTACCTGACAAATTCAATTTCTTTCTGCACAACAAGTGATAATTACCTCAAAAATTCATTCTGACTGCGTGGTTGTTGCATTTACGTTCTACCCAATGCATGCACACACACAAGGGGAAAAAACCCACCTCTGGGAATCAGCAGAGATCAAGGAAAGCTCTCTTGTTAAATTTGAAATACAGTGATGATCCATGAGTGCCAACACAATACGTGACCGCTTATTTCCCTTCTGTGCACACATCTCTGATCGCAGAGGAAGAGAGCATTAATAGCTGCCTCGCTTTTACAGACAGGGACTATCAGTGAGCAGGCTGGAGGGAGACGTGGTGTTTCTTCAACTTGCCTGTCTCGCCGAAGTCACCACCAACAAATATATCATGACTCGTGACAAAAACAGGAGAGCGCCACATGTTTTATGTATGAATTTCAGACAGAATTGATCACAGAGCGAGGCTGGTCGATTAGAGCTCTTTGCTGAAGTGCACGGCATGCAACAACAAAGCGTGGACAACTGATGACTGCAGACAGGCCGCTGTTTTTGGGGTAAGTCTGAATATTGATGTCTGCAATTTAATGCCATGAAATCGGAATCGTTTTTCTGTGCATCAGAGTGCATTACAAAACAGAAACATCTGGTGGAACCTGTACGTTTAGTCACTTGAATCAAATAAGAGTCCACCTTTCTGTTCTGAGCTCTAAAAAACATCCTTGTGTGATGATTCAAAATTTTCAACAGAATGTTGTTAAAGTGCATCTGAACTATAACTGTCGAGCGATGCATCGCCACTCATGTGGGAGCATTCACACAAACTGTCTCACTCCTGAAGAGTAAACACCTTCTTGCCGCTTCACCCACCATCAGGTTCTGGGATGGAGAGACATCCAGGGCTGCAAAGTGGGACTTGTCCATCACTCAGCAGGCAGCAATAACCTCTGTTAGGAAATGAATGACCTCTTTTTGTGACAATGTGATGTCTCTGCAGATGAGGTAGCCTCAAATATATCCCACAAAGCTCTGTATTGTGGGATATAGGGTAAAGTGTTTGGCTGCCCAAAAAAGAAGGACACCTCTGAATACAGCAGCTTCTGCCAATATTTACTAGACTCCACAGTAATATCATATTAACCCGATCAATCTTCAGCCCGGAGGTGCCGGATCAGCTGGAACTGCACTCCCTGATTGGATTTCCATTGGACCTGATTTTGATTGTTCCGCAAAAACACTGTTTTTTTTTTGTTTCAGAGCAGCAAATTTAAATCACACACACAATGTCACGGCTCCATTATGGTTGCAGCTTCGTTGAGAACATTATTACTCAAAGGTCTGTAGTTACATCATGCCTGGGCGGCGGGACTAAACAATTGTCTGGTGCTGGTCTATTCCCGAGCCCATCGTAGTATTAATGACCCATAGGGGATGAGAGTTGTTAAATTGTTCGGGATGTGGAAGCTCAGTGTTGATAACTGTGCACCGACGCTAACCAAATATCCGTCTAGTGCGGAGGTAAAATCAAGCGGCGGTTATCATGAACCTGCCTTTGAGGAACGTTCATGGCTCATAACACATCCTCAGGAAACACCTCGTCTTGTTGGCCTTCATGCCGGTGCTGAGTGATGTAACTTATACACACTTATACACCTTGTTGTTCTGTGAACTTAAGAGTGTTGGTAAATCTGGTTGTACGACACACGGCTTCACGCCTCCGTCCTTGTGGTGTCTGCACCATTGGCTGCGGCAGTTTTTTGAAACAATTGGAAATTGTTAATTTCTAATAGCTGGGACAGTTTTACTGATCCTAACAAGCATATATTTTTTTCTTACCGTCAACAAATTCCTATGAACACAGAGCAAACATAACAAAAACATCCAGAAATCAGTTGTAAAATACCCCAGCATCCGACTATACAAGAACAAGCTGGTCTCGTATTACTTTAAGAAGCAAAAAGGCCCTGCCCATTTTACTCATGGAAGCTGTACGACTACGGCCCAAACTTTTGGCCACTGAGCAGCTCAGCTCGAGGCGCTGAGGGTTAAATGCCCTTCTCAACCAAACAACACTTCACACCTGGTAACGCCTGAAAGTGGCAAATGTCATCTGCAAAGTCTTAGCTGAGTATTTAGTCGATAAAAGTCGTTTCATAACTTTTCATAACACCTCCCTCTTCTCTACATATTCACAGACTTGGCTGTTAATGTGATATACTACCGACAACATTATTTCTTCTTTACCTGAAAGTAAAAGAAGGCCTGACCAAACCAGTAGTGCATGATGGTGGTCTGGGCTGCGTCGTAGTGGAGCTTCTTCCAGATGAACTGGGCCATGAGCGACTGAATCAGCAGAGAGCAGCAGAGCACGGGCAGGTTGTGAGCGCGGAACAACAACGTAACCAGCAAGACCAAGCCGCTGTAGATCTCCCAGAGTCCCCTGCTCTTCAGCTTGGCGTCTGCGGTGACGATTTGGGATCGCAGCAGGTCCTTGGTGCCCGTGAAGAGGATGCCCAACACAAAGACATAAACAAAGCGTGCCTCCACCGTTCCCCTAAAAGAGAGAGAATCCAGACTGTGTCACTTTCACACTTGCAGTAAACCAGTTATTGATTTCCTCCCATAAAACTCCTTGTTCAATTTTCAAGCAATTTGGTACATGACTCTGTGATGCTGATTCTGGCATCGTGCTGCACTTGTCCATTCATTAACCAGTGAAATATCTTTTGGAAAATGATTTACTATGGGATTTATATCCTTAATGATGAAATAAAAAATATAAAATTCTTATCAAACGAAGTTGGCAACAAAAATCAGAGTACTTAACAGAACTAAAACAAGCATCCTCATTATCTGTGTATACAGTAATTCATTTTACATGGCTGTCTCTTGTTAGACAGGATCCTATATATTTCTGTAACTCATAACCTGTCTCTCATTCAGTATGCAGTGTGTCAATGTAACATTAATAATTAAAGGCGTGAGACTGGAAGACAGAATGAATCGCCTGAGGAAAAGTCATTCTCAGACCCATCACTGTCTGCTGCGGCTGTTTCTGCACCATTACAATTTGAGAAACACCAGATTAACATATTTAGCTAACTGTAAGGTTGTGTGATATCGGCTCTGATCTATTCTTCGATTGAGAGAATTGCAGATTGTAAACAGTTAAGGATAACAAGTATAACAACAGTGGCAGACTACAGATTACTCTTTCAAAGTTACAGTGGGAATTTACAGCAGCTGCCCTCCAATTTTAAATATTGTCAGAGGTTGAATTATGGTCTGTGGCTATTGAAGACCTTAACGTCACTGATGTAATTTAGTCATAGTAAGGAGGCTCAAATCACTGTAAGTTACCTTTTTGCTCCTTCAAGTCAGACTCCTTTTCAAAAATACATTTGTAGGAACATAAACATACATAATAATACAACAAGCAGATGGATGGATGAAAGAAATCATGTTTTCTGTAACATATTAATTGGGATCACACTTTACATTGTACTGAATATTTTTGGCTAAAAGTGTACAGTGGATGATTAAATAAAAGCATGAAGCTGGACAGGACAGAGAGGGTACCACAGTATGGAGTGAATGAATAAACTCCTATTTGCGAGGCTATTGGGTTTACCTAAGTAAAGCAGTCTAACACTGCAAGGTTTTAATATTTAGTCCACACTCATTCATATAAATGAGGTGGACAAAAGGTTAGAAAAACCCCTCTCAGTAAAATCCAACAATCTGAGAGCGCTCTTCATCGTATTCCCCGAGGTGTACGAGTCTGGGGCTAAAGTCTGATGCTTCTACAAGGTTAAAATAGTTTCACCGAGGCTCTTCTCCTTCTAAAAAAGCTTTCTCCACAAAAAACCTTTTCTAACTAGCCATAATTTATATGCTCAAAAAGTCCCAAATTGAAACTTTAAAGGAAAAGTGCTTTCAATTACGAAGGCAAATCACATTTTTTTCAGGCATTCGTCATGTGCTCTTAATCCCGAAACTTTAATGAAAACTTGTTTTTTTTTCCTCCCTCAAAATCTGCTATTTAATTAATTTACATATATTAATATTTGTCCAACCAAGGAGAAAGTAAAGAGTAAATTAGCCTTCATGAAACAAAATCAGACAACAAATGGGTGGTAAGAGCTGAGGCAATGATAAATGGTTTTATTCCACTTCATAATGGATCGGGGGGAGAAGTAAAGGGCATTAAGAGCTAATGAGGTTTAGTGAGCTGCTGGATTTTCATGGAGTTACAGCCTGAGGGAAACTGAGGCTTTTTGTTTTTTCAACTTTTTTTTGTTTTTTCAAAAAACAAACAACACGTAACTATCAATGTACAAACATACATAAGGCGTATTCAATTGAATAAATTAACAATTAAAATTGTTTATCTATTCAAGATATAGTTAATAAAAGGCCCACATAATATTTTAAACAGCTCGTTTTCTCTCAACGAAATAGCTGATTCTTTTCTAAGGATGCAAATATTCCTAAACATGCAGATTATACTAGGGTTAGACTGAGTTAGACTCAGAGTTAGACTATCGGTGCCGATATTCACCGTTGGTGACTTTTAAACCAATTTGCCGATTAAGATAATTTCATCATAAAATGTGCTACTTTTGCTCTGATGCAGCCGCTGTCACTTCTCTCTGGACTTTAGCAATGTCCCGTCAATGTTTGTTTGTTTGTTTGTTCAGCCTCAAAATAATTCTGCTGACGGCTCCCTGCACTTTTTGTGTTACGGTCATGTTGAAAGGTTCTGTGAATTAAACATATGCTTGTTTTGTGTTAAGAGTTTGTGTTATGCAAAATTTTTTACACCTTGTGACACTTTTTTTGCTGCAGATAAATATCGGCTTCAAATATCGGTTATCGGCCTCTTAGATTAGTTACAAGCGATAATATAATCGGCCCTGAAAAAGCCATATCGACCCCTAACCAATACTTGGTCTATTTAAATTTTTTCATTATAGTGCTATCGTCCATTTTGCCACGACAAGCGTAGATCTACGAAGAGTTTGTCTTTCTTTCCGAAACAGAAAATGTTCCCTTGGATGTCCACAGAAAGTGAGCCTTTTATTATTGTCTTCAATAATCCACGGATAACCCCAAGTATCGAATGCTTTTCATGTGCCACAACCTAGACGATATTCAGAATTATATCCAACATTCATCAAGTTTCTGGTAATATTTCAAACTGAGCCCTGTTCAAACGCTATTCGCTCTGAAGTAAGACATTAGACACGTGCTTCACTTCAGTCAAAAACATATCACAGCGTAAAAGGAAGTTGCTTTGGCAGCAGGATGCAGTCGACGCTGCATGAGCACTACAAGATTATAGGCGACCCTGAAGGAGTTGAGCAAGTATTGTACATGTATTATTAATCATTGTGTTTTATGGAAACCTGTTTCAACGGAGGGAAGGAGCAGAGTAATATGCTCCATACAGCACTACTCTTTATTATTCACAACTCCCCTAACAATATGGCGGGGATTGTATTCATCATTATTTTATGCAAAGGAAAAGTGGAGAATCCTGGCCTGGATTTGATTCCGAGAGAGAACAGTGATGGATTTCGAGCCCCCGGGCTTACTAAACTTGTTTGCATGGTTGGGAAAAAAAATCGAGGGAATTACAAACTAATCTCCCCGTTTCCTACGTGTTCGTGTTGAACAACCAGCACTGTGTCCTGCTTTTTTATGTGACTGTTATCTTATAACTAGGATTTCCACGGAGGAAGCAGGATGAAGAAAAACAAAACAACGACATAGGAGATTTCCGTGGCTTCCCTTCTGAAACCTGCGTGTTTAACTGAAAGACTGCAGGACTAATCCACACCAGTCTGAAACAACAAAAACACCGTCCCAACACTGAAGAACGCAAAAGTCTGAATACTGAAAGGCATCTTGTTTTCTTTGACATCTCCAAAGCAGAACGCACAAGCTCTACAGGAGGCCTTGTGTAAGCAATAAAGGCTGTTTGCTGTTTATGTCATGTCCCCATTAGCAGCCCCCCCCCGAAAGTGGCTGCAGCTATTTGAGTCTCCTTCTGATTATAGCAGATCACACTCTGTCTAAAGCTGAATGTGTAAATGAAACAGCTTTGCACCAATCAGATGCTTAAAAATGTTCAGCCCCTGCTTCAATTCAGCTCTCAAAGCAGCAACTGGAACAGCACTCCCGCAACACCCGCATGTTGCTGCCGCTTCGTCCCCCTCCCTCAAATTGAAGCATGGTGGCTTGTAAAAGACGTGACAGACAGAATAACAATGGCAAATGCTGGGTTAAATAATGCTGCAGGTTTATTAGTTTGAAGTGTCTTGAAACTCAAGTCTAGAGGGAGTTTTTAGTTAGCAGGTGGAGTTGTGAAGCCATAAGCGCTGGATGTCAATCAAACGCCTCAGACATATTAGTGTCATATTGTAAAAGGGGGGTTTCTCTCTATTAATCCTTTGGCAGTTTGTAGTTCAGACCAGAAAGACTGAGCTGTGTGACCTCAGTCTTTTCCCAGAACAATAACAACGAACAGGTTGTTGTGATAATGGCGTTCGGCTGCGTCTCCCAGAGGAGCACATTCATCATTAAGAACAATGTTGAGAGCAGTTTTTTGGCCTCATTTGCAGCGATTACTTGGATTCCAGAACTAATTTGAGGTAAAAGTCACGTTTTCGGTGTCAAGACCAGATTAATAAGACAAGGCAGGCCATTAAACATTCATTAAGGCAGATACAGTAATACAGTAACCTGAATGGATTCATTAATCAAAGTTTCTTTGGTCAGGTGAGTCTACATAGGAAAAGGACTAACACTTAAAAAGAGTCCAAAACTCATTCCAACCCACCTCTCTCTGGTATTGTTTCCATAATAAATACAGCATCAAAACTTGAAAGTATTAAACTCTTTATAACCACAGGATGGTTTTCAAACATTCTGCTATCACTGTTGCCTTTTAAAGACACAAATAGTTGAAATTATTGAAGGAAACTTCAGAAACTACATTTTCAGGTTTAAACTCTTAGAGAAAAATCCTCCACATTACACGACGAAGGCGGCATGACCAGTCCGATCCATCCTACTCGCTGCATTGTGCAATGCTAAGAGTAGCAACACTGGACAGAAAATAGTTGCTTGTCAAGCTGTGGTACAGAGATGCAGCCTGGATCTAACGTTACCTTGGAAACAGGGAGCGCTGGTGTTCCAGCAAGTGAATCAGAAAAAGGAAAGACTTTGTCCAATCCCCTCAACACGTTTGGTTTATCCCATTCATCAATCACCTTGCGTCAGGGTAACACTTAGAGTGAGTCAACCAAAACAGGTAATTCACTGGCAGAGGAGGGCTGAGGATGAGGAGGGTCAACCCCACACCCTGCTCTTTCTGCAGGATAAAGCTGGGGTTGTCGAAGTGGCAACAACTGGAGGGCGGCTGAGACAAAGTGGCAGACTTTTTACTCAATGGTTATAGACTAAACATCTAATTACACAACAGAGCACTGGATCGATACCTGCCTTGCTGGCAGCTTTATGTTCGATTAAAATGAAAAGTACTTTATTTCTCTTTTCTGAAACAGCAGCTGATTTAAAAAGATACAAAACAACACAGACAAAAGCAGTTTTCATGCCCTGAAGTCAGGGGAGGATAATAGTTTGCTAATTGTTACCACTGATATATTGTAGCAACACAGAAATGCCTTTGAAACAACATTGTAAAATGCTTCACCTCTCGGTAATAAAACGGGAAACTGAAATGTGTGCGCGCGCGCGCATGTGTGTGGCAGGGGTTCACAGGTGTTTTGGGACGAGTTTGAATACATTTCCATTTTTAAGCGGGATCGGTATGCATGAATATTTTTGAATCGGGAACCTGCACAACAGCCCCTTCGTAGATAAAGCGTTGCATGATAAAATGGGTCATGTTTTGTGCAGGTATGAAGCACATGCGCACACACAAGCACGCACTCAAATGAGAACGCAAACAGAAATACTTCTTTGTGGCTTTATGTTTGGAAAAAATGTTTGTGCCTTAAAGACAAACAAACTGTGGCTATGATGTCGAAAGGCTCAGACAGGTTTGGCCCTCAGCTGGTTGCTTTGATGTGGAGCTACTTCCTATTGGAGCCATTGGTCAGAACATTTGATTTGCTTTATCCTTTATGTTACCATGATTGTATCTTTATATATACAGTATATACACACATGCTGTAAGTGCTAAGCTACTATTAAGGATTTTCTCGATATCCAGCTAATAAAAACAACTCAAAGAAAATGCTCTCCCTGTCAGTTGACAGCTCGTCTATTTTTAGGTTCACTTCTGATGCCACGAGTAAGGGTGGACGTGTGTGTGTGTGTGTGTGTGTGTGTGTGTGTGTGTGTGTGTGTGTGTGTGGGAGAGACAAACTGTATCCGCAGTGACATCAATGCAAGTAACTCTTTGAACCGCTTAAAGTGAGAAGCGTTGCCTGCTCTCAAACCCATTAGCCATTTTCAAAGATGCAACAGCGCAATTAGGCAGTTGGCACAAAGGGAAGGCGAGGAGGGGACAGAGGAGTGATAAAAACACCGACGGAGTAACACGGGGAATAGCAGACTTTGAAAAGGGTCATTATACAAAGTCATTCCCTTTTTTTTAAATTCACGTAATAGTTTGAAGGGAAATGCACAGCAGCCAGAGAGTGGCGAGGTGCAACATTTTTTGCTTTGATATTGTTTCTGAAATAGTCAGAAATTCCACTACAGGGATGTTCAAGAATACCAAATCTTAAAAAAAATAATATAATAAATAACTTAAAACCCATGGGAAATATACCACAGTTTTTTGATTCCAACAACTCAGCAGTTGCAAGCTAAACTTAAATCAAAGCACTGTTTTAGTACAAGTGAACAAATAGCTTTCTTACCCTGCAAATCGAAAATTCAGCGTCCAACATGGACTGTGTTCTTGTCACGGGGCCTAAAGTTGGTCTTCGCTATACCATATAAAAAGCTTTGCCCAAGGAGCCACAGTGTGGACTAAATCTAAAATATATCCCCGAGACGAGCGAGGCACCTTAATGATCAACTTGTTGAGGTCTGACGGGAAAAAAACTCTGAAGGACTGGGTCAACCGTCAACCTTGTCAATCATACAGTTCATCATAAGGAGCCCGGGTCCCTGCATGGCTTCAGTTCAGGTGTCTTTGTATGAGTAACGGTGAGAGGTTGAGCTTTTAATTAGGTGAGCAAGTAGGAGAGGCTCCCAAGGAGAACAGGAGAGGTTAAGGAAGGCCAGATACTGGTGGTGGATGAAGGCGAGTCGGGAAAACTAGACAGGAGAACTTTTGCAGCCCTGCACACTCATTATTTTCTGACGGGGGTTAGTAGCAGATAACTCTGTGCCAAACTGCAACCTGCTGAGTGAAAAATTACCACACTTACACTGTCGATTTCCTGTCTTCGGACTATGCTGACAACAGGTATGACGTATACATTGTCCTGAAGAATCAGCTATATACAGTGCAACGACGCATAAATCTCCGAGAGTACTAAATCTATTCATATTTCATGTAAATTTTCTTCTGTTTCTGTCCTCTGAAATGTCTGACATTGACTACAGGGACTAGTATTTGAGCATATTCTGTTACTATAGAGGTGTTTCACTTCTCCTGGAGGAGGAGATTTCTGTGCAATTTGAAATTCAAACGACTCCTGTGCAAGCTAGATTTGGTACGTCACAAACACAGAAAACCAATCATTGTCGAATATGCAAATGTCAGGCAAAGAACCCAGAAACTTCCAGTGCAGCAGAGGCAGCGCGTCCACAACAGGACGGCAGGTGTGTCAGCAGGCAGTGAGCGTTAGCATTAGAAGTTCGTGAAAGTTTTATGGCTGAATCTCACTTAATAACTTAAACTATATTGTGTAGTGGCCATGTGTAAATAACGATCAAATACATTGCATTCTCTTAAACAGAGCCGATCATTTCCTAGAATAAAAAACTGAACTCATGTCACCCGTGTCAGTGAAGCCTTCACCCACCTTCGCTGTACGACTGCAGCAGTCTCCTGCCATTTTTCAATGTCAAGTGACATGGTGACATTTCTGCGGCGCCGGGAAAAGTCGGACAACTTTCTAACCAACGTGCATCGCGTTAAGTCAGCGCTGTGCAGAGCCACATGAAGTTGAACGCGGCCATTGAGACGTGCACGCTTTCAGGCAATTTAGAATCTATAATTAACCGAAGCTGCATATTTTTGGACTGTGGGAGGAAGCCGAAGTGCCCGGAGAAAACCCACACAGACACATGGAAAACATGCAAACTCCACACAGCCGTCTGGCTCAAACCCAGAGCCTCCTGGCTGTGAGGCGACAGCGCTGACCACTGCACTTTTGTTGTGTTTATGGTAAATACAGTATGCTTACTAGCATGCTAGTATCATTTTGACCAAATGGAACTCAACAATTATTCCAATATTCTGCATGGTGATATATTACTTCTTCTCCTTCCCTGTTCAATCTGTGCTCTCGTTAAACAGCTTCGTCCTCAGTGTTGTGAAAATGTAAGACACTGGTAAAGTAAGGAACATCAGTTCATCATCACATTTAAAGTGATGTGGCTCTGAGTGTTTGTCCCAGGTGACAGAAGCAGCACTGCAGTCTACACGCTCAACTGCATCGCAGCACAACCTGGCAGTTTAAATTAGCTCACTAACAGGGGACTGCGATTTGCCAACTGCCACGCTGAACGAAAAACACGGTCCCGTGCTTCTCAGAAGAACTTACTTGGACATGGTGCGACCAGAGCGTTGCCAGGGAAACGAGACGTTGTCGACAGCCGCCCGGTAGCTGTAGACGCCCAGTAGTCCGAGAGCGAGGGCGACCTTGGAGACCCACGAGCACCGTCTTTGAACCAGGAGGTAGATCAGAGCCAAACAGAAAGCAGCAAGCAGGGAGAGTACCACCTTGTGTTCAGAGCTAGAAAAAAACAACAGATGGGGACACAGACAGTCATGGGGTGAGGAAAAGACCCTTCACTCTAACACAAATGGACACTTTGTAATCTCAAACTCTTGTTTTTTTTTAGCCTAAAATATAGGATGTGTGAAAATAAATTAATTGGTTTCAATTCACTAAAACCCCAAAAAATCAACAAAAACAAAGCTTTAAAGCCTTGAAGTGGAGAATTTTCTGAGCAACAGAGAACACTATCCGACATATCCTCCAGCAATAGTGTAGACTTTAAAGAGCCATGGATCTTCAATTGTTTACTGGATTTAAGGCCATACAGTGTGAAATTACACCATACAGAGCACAGACAGGAAATTAGAGCTCAAAGGAAATGTCAGAATTGAACCGAAGCTGTGTATATAGCCATTTGCTGGATCTGACAGCAGTGGAAGTTGGGCACTTTGAGAGAAGAGGAGGAGAACTAGATCTCATTAACTGAGCAGCAGGCAGTGCAGGTACAGTAGGAGGAAAGGGCAGGACTGAACAGGGAAAAGGTCAAAATACACATCTCTATTCCACAATGTGATGCATGTTAAAGAACCAAAGCGTGATAACCCTGCCCTGGGCCGGTGACAAGATATTATCGGCTATGAAACAATCACAGATCATTAACAGCGAAAATCACTACGTTGAGGATCCCGTCAGTTTCTCAGACAGCAAACAAAACTTGAAACGGTTTCAGTGTCAGAGAACCAGACTAGTTCAGTGTAAACACCCTTCAGCTTCCCTCGAGTGTAACGACCAAATTATTCAGGAACGTATTTGGTTATCGAGAGTAATTTCCCAGTGTTTTTCACTCAACCAGCCCTAATTGTGTGTTGTTACTTCAGTAGGTGAGACCCTGCATTTTGCTTAACGGCTTTAAATAATCCTCAGAGAGCAGGAATTAACTGTTTTCATTGATCTCTAACACTTAAGTGTAGGTGGAGATACAAATGTAAATTGAATTTGTCGCTGCATTGCATTCTAGTTTACTGAGGCTACTGTTTTTTGGGGAAAAAAGTGTGTCGCTGCCTTTTAAATACGAATCGATAGCTGCATGACTGAGGAAACAAAGACGATTCACTTTAATACTGCACTAAAACCTCAACTTTACTCCAGATTGTTTTTCTCCTCTCAGCCTCAAACTGCAGCTGTTGAAAATTAGCTTTTGTAATGTCCTGTCACCTGTGTGTTCCCCACATATAAAAAAGAAAAATATGCTTTCTTTACACCATAAGACTAATAGCCCTCAGCTCTGCTCGCAGCCCCAGATCCGTTACAGCCTACAACATAATCTGTTTTATGCATGGATGTAACTTGTATTTAAAATCCCACTTTCAGATGCACTTCTGATCTTCAGTATAATTACTTTACATTCATATGGTAAAACTGTTTTATGTTGTTTAACAATGGCCTCAGAGAAACTAAAGCGAGACACACAACACTCCTGTGATTCTCCTCTGGAGCACATCTTAGGAATCATAATGCTGCTAAGGTAAATCTGACTCAGTCAGGAAGCTGCTGCTGCTGCTGCTGCTGACTGAGTCTCTTTGCTTTGGTGCCTAGTAAAAACAACTGAAGTTTACAAGCCGAGGAAGCTTGCTAGCTATGACTGCTTGCCCTGTTGGGTTAAATATGCTCGAGAACAATATTTGTGTAATCATCACTCGGCCCTGCTTTTGGTGTCTTTCAGCTCATTGTTTTGATTTTATACCCAACAACCACACTGTCTGGTTCACTGCCACCGCTCTGATCAGCATCACTTTCAGGAAGTCAAAAAGATCAAATGAACCCTGCTTATACTACCTGTCATAAAATGAAATGTGTGTCTGTGTGTCTGCATGCACACTGCATTTATAACAGCTATGTGGATGGCTCAGTTATACTTTGCCTGTGTTGTTGACTAACAAGGTTAGTGTCTGGCTAATCTGGTAGCAATTGCCAGCCTGCAAAGAGGTTGGAGGCATGCGATTGTCTTAGGGGTGGGGGTGGGCGGCACTGGTGATGTGCCCACTGTCCCGAAAAAGTGACTTTTTTAATGATAAGAATGAATCTATGACACATCTGCTATATGAAAACAGGTGATGACAGACGATTTCATAAGAATGAGTTTTAATTATCCAATAAAATATATACATTTATTTGGATTTCGAATGAAATGATTAATCCAATATTGGCCTTTATGGAGTTTAAAAATTTCGAGTTGTATGTTTCTCCAATTGAAACGTGTGCAACACTTCAAGAATATTGGTAAAGCCAACCTGTTAAGCCAGTGTCCAACATCGGGAAGGTGAGCCCATTGCACCCCCGTCTGGTTGAGTGAGCGCAGCAGCCGGCAGCAGGCCAGAGTGAAGGGCGGCGTGGCCAATGCTAGCCACTTCTCCGAGCAAACCTCTGCCTTGGGGTGAGCGGAGGGACGGCAGTCTTTGGAAGGGAGCACGTGCTCTTCCTCGTCTCCCGAGCCCCTCTGCTCCCTGAAGTATTTGCGGCAGACGTCCTGGAAGACGGCGAGGCAGAGGGTGCTGAGCAGAAAGTACCAGGTTTGGTGCTCTTCCTCGACGAAGCTGCTGGCCGCCAGGCTGAGAGTGTGTCCGATGGTGCCAGCCAGCAGCAGCACGTCCAGCTCTGACAGTGACCACTCACTGCCACCGCTCCTCAGTGGAGACTATGGAGAAGGGCAAAAGTGCATTAAAAACATAAGCTTTAAAATGTCCAAAGGCTGTTCTGTATGGTTACAGTAGTGTGCAAACAACATTTACGTGTTTACTTCTGTAGAAGAGGTCGCATGTTTGCTTTTGTATCTGTTCATCTATTACTCAGCTGGGATTTCCATGAGATTTTGCAAAAAGGTAGGTCTTAAGTTAAGAAAGACATGATACCATTCATAATAAGTAGATCCTCACCAAAGTCCAAATCATAGGGGTATCTATATATATTTCACGCATGTATTTACCTTAAGATTTTAACTTTAATACTATGTACAACTGGTGTAAGAATTGCAACAACTACAACCACATAAGCCTGTGCTGTTTTGTCCATCACTGGCAGTTATAACTTTATTGTTCAACTCAGTGGGATAATTAGTTGGACCAAACTACTGCTTGGGTGATTCATACCAATCTACTTCCAACACTGAAATAAACTCATCCAGTGCCCACTTCTACCTGCTCTCTAATGTCGCGCAGATCATTTTACACTCAGATGGGAATATAGAAGAAGATATAAAAGATATGATGTTTCTCAAAAAGAGACACTGTACAGACTGCTGCTCATGATGTTTGGATTTTCAGGTGAAACATGAGATTACTCTTTCACGTGCTACTGATGTGTAGACGCCATGTTATTGTACTACAGACACTGACCACGCTGTTATTCTTAAAGTGTGCTCTGTCACATTCCGATGCTTCCACCAAAAGTTTAAGATTGGGGTTTGTCCTTTCATGCACTTATTTCAGCAGCAAAAATTTGAGCCCAACAAACAGCAACCACATACAGAAATACACCTTAGTGTGCGTTTACCTCGAAGACAAAGAGACGCTGAACTGTTTCATATTTGTTTTTCCCTTTAAAAAAAACAACAGGATTTTGTTGCTCTATACAACATTAAATATTCACTGCTGCTTGTGAGAACTGGACACAAGGGCGAAAGCGAAGCAACACCTTCCGTTGAACTTCTGCAACAGTGTCAGGACGAACTTTTTGAAGAATATTTGATTTTGCAGTGTATAAAGAACGTCACAAGTGAGTTCCGTTGTTGGATTAGTCAAACAAAGAGATCCCTTCTTATTAACGTCTCTAATTGTTTATTTGTTCTGTGTTCAATTTAAGAAATACTGAGACGTTGAATGATGTCAATTTAAATAGCAGCTGAGAAAACTGAGGTGTTCTAAAACATTCAACCAGCTGTGCTTATTAGGGATGAACGAGGTATTTGGTTAAGCAGAGGCTGTTCATTCATTCTTGCACTGCTGACAAGAGGGCTGATGTCCCGTACGCCGACAACTTCATGTCATGGCCCAAAGGGAGCAGTAATGTGTTTTTCCAGCTCCATTGCTCCCAGCTCCGGTCTTTCTCTCCTCCAGTGGTTGTCAAATCTCAAAAGCAAAAAATTCTCACGTTCTCCCGCCTTGAGTGAGTCTTTTGCAACCTCATTGCGTTCACTGTACTGTTTCAAAATGGATGGAATACATCATAGGTACGAACTGAAAATATCCCTGAATTCATTTGGGAAGCATTAGCATTTATACAGAATTGATGCCACTCTGTTGTCTCACAACTAATACATACATTTTCACTGGAACCTGCCTTAAAATACATCACAAATATATGACTGAAGTTAGCACTTATCACATTTGAGGGCAAATCCAAAGTAAATGCCTGGAGAGCAGAATCCAGGTCACATCTCACACTCACTTCTTGTATCTGACAATGGAATCAACAATGCTCAGGGAAAAAATATTTGATTCTTTTCCTATTAGCTATCACTGCTGCTACTGACAGTTGATGGCTCCCAATTGGTTGACAGGTTTGAAAGTTGGGTGTCGTAAAAGTTCCAAACTGGTTCGGGTCCAGCTTGTAAGACAGGAATGATTCCAACTCCACTGGCAATTTGACTTCCAAATATCAGCAGGACCAGTGGAGTATATCAACGGTGGAATACTTGGCCCACTTATGTTAGATTTATGCACTGTGCTTCTAAGGAAGAGTTTTTAGAACAACTTCATTAATTGCCATGCTTATTTAAGTGTCACATCTGATTTTAAAAGTCTTTATCTGTGAAACACTGAGCTGTGGGTCGGGCCGGGAAATGCAGATGCTCTCAGCTTTTTACTATCTAAAATAACTTTGCTAGGCTAAGAGGACTCCTATCAAAACAGGACATCAAGACGTTAATCCACACATTTATCCCGAGCAGCTATTGTAACTGTCTACATATAAAAGCTCTCAGGCAACTACAACTTCCAAAACATTCTGAGGTTAAACCTAATGAACAAATATGAACATAATGTAACACTCATTCTGCATTTGTCAGAGAATCAACATCAAAACATCACTGTTGACCCCTGCTGAAAAACTGTCCTGGACATAACCACTGACAAAATGGCAGACGGTCATTTTTTATTCTTCAGTTTTTGCCTGGATGAATCAAATATGATTTAATGTTTGACTAGTGAGCGAAAGGTGCTGGTAGGTGGACTTTTAAGCACTCAGCTGCTGAATGTGGCCTTATATTTAATAAACAGATACGGAAGATATCAATTTGTCATCTGACTAAGCCAGAAAATGAATATGCATATTTTCCACAAATATTGAACCATCATTTTAATGATCAAAAGAATGCTTTAAAATTGGAACAATAAAGGACAAGCCTGTATATGAATCTTCAATCTATCTGAAAAGTATAAAAGGTTAAATCCTCTCCAATCAGCCCCAGGGCAACAAATACAGTAGAACATCTATTAATCATAACCTGAACTCAAGATGGATAAAGGACGTTGTTCTACCGCTCTGTTGGAAACCTTTTCTGCATTATGACAAAGCACTGTGGACAGAATCACATTTTTTTCCCCCTCTATATTCACAAAATATTTTTTCCCTAAAACCACAATCTGCATTAATGCCAGTTGACAGCATATTTCTGTTATTCTCTGCAAAAGTTGTATAGACGGGTCAAATCAGTTGTGATGCCTGAGGAAATACTTCAACCAGTGTTGGGTATGATATGTGTATATGATTTATGATTATTCTACTGGCAGCCAACTGAACCCGGCTTTCCCTCTTGCAGTTGTTGAACAGCCTCTTGCACTGAGACCTCGAATATTAAGACTTTCTCATTTCAAATATAGAGTATTTATTTTCACTCAAAAAAAAACAGCTAGTATTGTGCTCAGAGTTCCTTACAAATGTCATGACATCAATGGATACATTTGTTACAGAGATATTAGTTTTTTTTAAATTATTGCAGATATTTTACTCTTGTCATTTAATTTTCTCCAATTTCTCTTTTCAAATATTCCCCCACTATTCCCCCGTGGTCATAGAAAACATTTTTTTAAAGGGCGTGTACTCACTCCAGGTCTTTAAAATTCATTCAGCTGGGATTCTAATCACATTTTTGTGGTAGGTTTGTTAAACGTGCTTAATATTTCAGTTTCTGGACCTCACTCTGCCTTCAGAGAAACTAATCAGGATACTTTTAATAAAAGATTTGGATGCCACCCATAAGGCGGTCATTTATCAAGCCAAACCAGGCACGGCTCTGCACTTGGATCCAAAGTGATCGAGGTGATTAAAGAATCTAACAACACTCTGAATGACTTTTGATCATTTTGTACACTTCCTTCTTTCATTTAAAAACTTTGTCGCACAATATTTTCTTTCTTTTTTCTCCTCAGTGGTGAGTCAAGCTGTATTTTCAGAGCACTTTGAAGTAAATTGAGCGGTGGTTTTAAAAAATGTTCAAAAGGATGCCAAATTGGCTAAAGCACATATGATGTGATCCTGTAAGAAAAATCAGTTTTGAGCATTTTCTTGCAAATTCGTTATTTTTGTTGTATATATCAAATATATAGTGTGACAACGAAACAGCTCCATTGCTTAATGTCCGCATGAAAATGATCCTGTCGGTCATGACGCGGATTTTATTTCCTCAGGCAGGATCACTATTTCTGGAACAAGATATAAACCACATCATGATACCAGGCAGCACTTCTGTACGAAAAAAAAAATGCATTGCTTTCAAAATAATCAATAAGATTCTAAAAATTATTCCAACATCTACCGCATTAAGGAGGCAGAAAGGCGCCTGTTGATTATATTTTCATGCTTAGACCAGTAAAAATATTTCTGTTAAAAAACATCTGCAACAGGATTCAGACCTAAATGAATTCAAGTAACATGTTTTTATAATTGAGGACAGATTACAGCTTATTAAACATGAATATATACTATCATGAGCTAGTCTGCCAATCAGGAACCAGCAGTGTGATTCTCCAGGAGGTTTATTTCATATGAAAAATAAGTTATACTATGACTTGTTTGTTGTACATAAGTCATTTAATATAAACATGTGCAATAGTGCAACATCACAATCTGGTATCAGCACTAATAATCAATCAAGCACTTTATTTATCATTATGCCTGACCAAAGTCTCACATTTGGTACAGAGGCCTTAAAGATTTTGAATGTTTTACATTTGAATGTGCAGCATTATGTTTTGTGTTGCCAACAGGCCACGGACATTGGGATGAGATTTGCTTCGAGGCAGTCTCCATTCTCAAAAAGATAAAACTCCCGACATGACTTAAAGTGAGCTAGACTTGTTACCTGCTCCCTCCCGTACGGTATAATACTGACACACTTATATTCTACTCAGAGCGTTTTCGGTGTTGCGGCCTGCACGTGAGCAGTAAAGAATGTTACACAAAGATGAAATCAATCGTTAGTTATGGCCAATTTGTTCTAAATACTTTGACTTTATTATACATACGAGTTTGATGCATTAATTTACTATTATTGTCTTTTGACACAATCTTCTGTCCTTCTGTTAACTTTGCAGCTAAAGTCTGGTAATTTCCTAATAATGGGCAGCTGGGTGAGGAGGAACATACAGTATGTGCACACGGACAGTGACGTTTGTGTGGCATTGGAACTCAAGGACAAAACACCAAAATTCTTTCAATAAAGATGCCCAGCACTGTACATTTCATCCACATCCTCCAGCGTGTAGATTTGGAAGACTATTTCTATGCCCAAGTTAATGATCCCTGGATTTCCTGACTTTTTTGGGGGCCGTGTCATCACTTTCTCAAAGTTCCCAGGAGGGAAATGAGTTGTAACCTTTTACAGATAAATTACTGCGAGCAAAGAGATGCAGCAGTAAAGAGGACTCATCTTTTAGGCCAATTTAAACAAACACCAAAGACTGAAAGCTTCCACATTCTGAATAACTTGTCCTGCTACATCTGATTGACTGCTCTTATTGTATATAACAGAGTAATATATATACTGTATACAACTTTTATTTGTTTAGGTCAATTTCAATAGAGCTCTTTGTGCAGTAACTTTGTAGGTTTAATGGTGACATAGTGGTTTAGTGACTGTTCTCCTTGACGTGTTTAATGTTGTTTAAGGACTGGTGATTTTATTTGAGCAGTGCACTGGCAGTTTTAGCACAGATGATTTGGTCTCTTTTCTAAAGTTGGCAGGAAAACAACTCGTATAAATATGCTGATCATCTGTTTTACATTTGCATTCATCAATACATGAGCTACCTTTGTAGAAGTGATAGTGTAATAGTGGTAACATATCTATCGAGTTGAAATAATTATCCGTAAAATCTTTCAATCCCATTAAATTAATAAAAAAATAAACAAACCACTGCAAATTAAGTAGTATCGTTTTAGTCGTATTACTTAGGTCAAATGATACAACTGTCCATTTTCGAGTTGGTCTTATTGTCAGAGATCCCACTGTTTATATATATATATACACATAAAAAAACCTAATATTCAACTGGACACATCTAAATTTTTCCTAAAAATGCCTTTATATCCATCTGAGAGTCTAAGTTTATTTGGCCTAGTTCCACTTTTTCCATTGCACCACAGTTGTGACCTTCGCTGGGCGATTAAAAGGTTGAGTGAAACTGTGTAATGCAGAGTGGAAGACACCACGAAGCTGCAGACACACAGCGATCTGCACAGATTCAGTTCTGGTTGACTGGGACATTGTTCGGTGTGAGTGCAATAATTGCGGGCTGACAAAATCGTGTCAAGGAGTAACAAAAAACATATGCCATTTAAAATGATGGATTATGCTCATCAGTGCAGTGGTGTGTTTTTTTTAAGAAATGTGAGCTGTTTTTTAGTGGATTTGGAAAACAGTGGGAGCCTCTGACCTCTGGGACGTAGAGTTAAACCTGCAGTACAACAGACTGCGGCAGCTCACATTTTAATGTTCCACTGGCTTCAGTGGGAAAGCTCAGGAGTTTGAACAACACTGTCTCAGTTCCCTCAATATGACTCTCACAGTTACTGCATTGATAAAACATAAATCTTGGGATATATTTACCATTTGATAATTTTATTTTATTTTAACATATTAACATATTACCACACCAGTTTCCTTTGCGTTACTGATTCTTATTCAAATAGGCTCTTTGCCATCTTCCAGTAAAAATCATGACGAGGTGTGCGTACAGCCAGTTTCATTAGTGCCTAAAGTCTCAAATCGACTAAAAAGCCATGAGTTGGTTCTCCATCCATAGACAGTTGGATTCACCAAATATAGAAGAGCTGCAACAGTTAATCGATCAATCGATTAGTGATCGACTTCTAAATTAATCGCCAACTATTTTGATAATCAATTAATCGGTTCAAGTAGTTTTTATGGGGGAAAAAAAACTAGACGAGATTCTCTGATTTCAGCTTCTTAAATGTGAATATTTTCTGGGTTTTTTGCTCCTCTTTGACAGTAAACTGAATATCTTTGGTGTGTGGACAAAACAAAACATCATCTTGGAGTTTTGGGAAACACGATTGACAATTTTCAACATTTTATGAACCAAACAACGTATCGATTAATCGAGAAAATAATCGACAGATTGATCAATAATGAAAATAATCAATAGCTGCAGCCCCTCAAATATAGATATTTTTCCTCACTTGTACCATTAATCTTCTTTGTTATAAAGCAAGTACAGAGCATCTGAACTTTTCAGACCTCACATGCAGCGGACTGTACATGTTAAGGACGTGTATACGTACGTATCTGTTACAATCTCTGCCTGTGTCTGGGTGGTATTTTTAGGTGCACAAACTCACCTTTCCGTGAATCTTTGGCCCCAGGGGGAGTCGGCGTGTTGCCATGGAGATCAGAATACAAAACATTGCAGAGGAGAAGGCAACGGCGGCAAACACGAGACCCCAGGAGAGGCTGCAGAAGTAGCAGGAGCTCTCGGCAGATGTGCACACCAAGACGTGAACTGAGGCGAGCAGCAGGCACAGGAGGTAGAAGGGCAGGGAGAGCAGGGCTGAGAGGACGGGGAGGTCCACTTCTGCGGCACCACTGAGGGCTTCAGGCATCGCCAGCACTAAGACCAACAGGAGCTTAAAAGCCAGGAGAGAGGGGAAGAACGAAGCTGGTTAAAAACTTTGATCAAGCTTTTGTCTGACTGACAAAATGAAAACAAACGTAGCATGGTGTGAGCAGTATGTGAACAAAGTTTAATTTTAGTACAGATCTATTATAGATTCGATTTTCTTTCTCTACACTCCTGTGACGCATTCATTTATCAATCCTAAAAGTTTTTAGGATGAATTGATTTCTTCTGTCCTCACCTGAAACACAAAGACCATGCCTGCGATCATGGAGTACATGTCGTACTTGCCCAGCTGTTGGCTGAGAGCTGAGCTCATGGCAGCCAGTGCATCAAGATACTGCTTCAGGACCTTTTTGCCCATGTTGCTCAGCACCTCAGAGGTGTTTCCCTCCAGGTAGAGCTTCATCCAGCTCCCATGAGCCTTTTCTGCCACACGGAACTGCTCGAAGCCGGCGTCTGGATTCAACAGAAGTTGGGAGAGGAGGGGGCAGGTATCAGCGAATTGGAGTGTTAAATAGTGCGTCTGCAGAGTGGACATTAATCAGGGATTACTTGACATTAAGGTACAATGTCAATTACTCAAATTCTTGGCGGTGATGTTACGCAACCTTCTTGCTGCAGATATTGCATTCATATATATTTGTCAAAATGAGGAGGACGTTTGCAGCATCTAATTAATAACCTCTATGAGTTTTCTTGTGCAGCGTCACCTTCATTTTTCTCTGTTTATTCATCACCAGTTGATCTGATGCATCAGGACAATGACAATTATTTATGAAAGCAAACAATCTGAGCTTCACGATTGTATAACTTTAGCTCCTGCCAACAGGCTGCCTTTAAATTAAATGCAATATTTTCAGTATTATAGGAGAACACTGTTCCCGAAAGTTACTAGCATTATTTCCTTGTGTACAACAACAATAATCTGTTAATGTATTGTGACATATTTACAATTTTTGGATGCTGAGGCATGACTGGCTGGGGCTGGGGCTGGACACCCCCCCCCCCCCCCCCTTCTTTTTTTTTTTACTATTAGCTTATTTAAATAGAAACAAAACCTTGAAACAAGTGAAGAGTGCTTTGTCACACATAAGAAAAAGGCTCCAGGCTACTGTCTTCCCTGCTGTATTTCACCATTAAGAGAATACAGGTTGTATTCCCACTATTTGTTTCCATGTGAATTAGAATTCAGTAATATTATTCACGTCTTCATCAATCATGCTGGTGTATGTTGGATGCTTTACACGGACAATTTATGACATTTCACAATTTTTCTTTTTCCGTGTCCTGTGTCTTTTTCTTTCAATAGAAAAGATAATTTTGCTTGTGGTACAAACCCTTGAGTCATGAAGGAAGCAATGTATAATTTGACAAGCTATGGCTCATTCACACGTGTAAAGAAGCAGATGAGATTATGCCTTTTTTCCATTTTACTTCAGTGCTTTAAGAGCCTGTTCAAGGACAAAGCAATGTGGAGGTTTGATTTGTGATATACTTCAGCAAAAAACACACACACACACACACACACACACACACACACACACACACACACACACACACACACACACACACACACACACACACACACACACACACACACACACACACACACACACACACACACACACACACACACACACACACACACACACACACACACACACCTAAAAACAACATTTTGCAGCATAACACCTATCTCAGCAGCATAGGCATATAGGTGATGAATAGTGACTGTGGCTTTGCCAGACAGAGAGGGTGGTAGAAATATTAGAATCTTAAGCCACAGGCATGAATCATGCAATATCGATGGCCCTGGCTATGTTTCATCTGTCTGAGAGTACGGGTACTGGTTAATGGCCCTCCAAGATGCCTGGGGTTAGAAGCACAAAAAAACCCCAACACAATATGAAGATTGGAACAAGAGAGACAGGCAAAGAACGTGGAAGAGAGATATGGATGAAGAGCCGGGTTGATAAAACCTTTTATCACCAGAGTTAACCTTCAAAGATAAATGATTATAAAAAGTTAACAGAGACTGCACAAAAATGTCAGAATCAGAATGTCCTACAGAAGCTGAGAGTGGCTGGGCATTATAGATCTTTTGCAAAATATTTTTATAGTCATACTGTTTGTCTCCTTGATGAAACATACTTGGATCCTGAAATCAGCATGATTTCTTTTCAGGCAGAAGGCTGATTTCTTTTAAGAATCCTGTTTCACACCCAGTAAAATATGACCCCAACAGGTGTCCAACACGCATGCTACTTAAAATACCGCCCCAGGCAAATTTACCAGCAGTGACAACTATTATCTTCTACCACATAAGAGCTTCATGATTACCCAGTGGACCGATTTAAATAAAATCAAATAAAAAATCAACACATCCAAATGTAGGTCTGCTGAAATAATTTCCATTTCATCCCATCACTATGGAAACCAGGGACCAAAATAGAGAGGAAAATGTGCTGCCAGAGCTGTAAGGTTGTTTTTTTTCTGGAAAGGAAGTAGTTTGTTTCTAATGAAGTTCTGACAAATACATTTTTAGCTGTTTAAACAAAATTGAGTCGGCACTCTGTACATTTGTCCTCTACATAATACACACAAGAGAGTATCAATATTGTATCAGTATATGTTATATGACAAATACAAATGTGTGTGGCTCAAAAGATGATTCTAAAACAAAACACATCATCACATATCAGAGAAAAAGGATAATGTCTCGTGGAGGTTGGGGACAGTACCTGCGGAGTGGCAGACTGGGGTGGTGGTTCCCATTTTCAAAAAAGGGGGGACTGGAGGGTGTGCTCAAATAATCGGGATATTACTCTCCTTAGCATCCCCAGGAGAGCTAATTTCAGAGTCTAGCTGGGTTACTGCGGGGGTCCCTGTTAGTGATATTCAAGGACAGGATTTCAAGGTGCAGCCGTTGTGCGGAGAGTGTCCAGTCCGGGAACCTCAGAATTGCATCCCTGCTTTTTGCGGATGATGTGGATCTGTTGGCATCTTCAGGGGTTTTGTTCATGAGTCAGAAGAAAAAGGGAGCGGAAGCTGGACAGGTGGATTGGGGGAGTCGGAAGGCGTAGATTGATCGGTAAAGCTCACCTATGGTCATGAGCTCTGGCTAGTGACTGAAAGAACGAGATCGTAAATACAAGCGGCCGGAATTTCCTTTCTCCGTAGGGTGTCTGGCGGCCTTAAGGCTAAGGTGAGGACATCTGACAGGGGTTAGTAGATCTAATAAGGATGCCATCTGGGCGCTTTACTTTGGAGGTTTAGCGGACATGTCCAACTAGGAGGAGACCTAAGGGTAGACCCAGAACTCGCTAAAGGGACTACATATCCCTTCTGGCCTGGGGCGCCTAGGGAAAGCTTGGCCGGGGAGAGGGATGTCTGGAACACCCTGCTTAGCCGGCTGCCTCCGCAACCTGATCTCAGATTAGTGGAAGAAAATGGATGGATGGATAACTTTCAATGTAATTAAGTTAATAATACTTTTTAGTGATCCAAGATAATGACCATTCCTCCGGTGCCTGTTATTTTCCAGTCATCAGACTTGTCCTTGCTTTCAAAACCATTCCATGTTCATGGTACGACAATAAAAAAAGTAACCTTTCAAAGTAAAAAAAAAGGAAATCTTAAATCTTAAATTAAATGCCACATGTCGAATTATTTTACAAACAAGACACTTATCAAAGAGCTTTCTCTCTGCTTCCATCCCTCTGTCTCATTTAAGATAGATTACTTCCGACCGATCAAACATTAGCAATGGTAATTGCTGCCACTGTTGCATCAGATGTTTGTGAGAGTGAAGGACAGCAACAGACAGACGGACAGAGAGGGAAGAAAATAAGAGGGGGGAGAGGCTGTGATATGGATAACTTCGACAAACAGTGTGACCCCCCAGATATAAGTAGGGAGAAAGACTCTGTGAGGATATACGCATTCAATTGCACAAAGAGTGGGCAGCATTAATGTTCCAGAACAAATCACAGACTTTTTGAATCTCCCTGGTGGAGTTTTCACAGATGTAAGGTTATTTATTCATGACTTGAAGAAATCCGTACATCACTTACATCCTGACATGTCAGGAGCTAGTGTGCCGAGAACAGGTCAGTGTTTATGGCGGCTTTTTATTCCCCTCTTGTCAGTGCATGTGTGTGATTCATCTGTACCAACCAGACACTTCAAATTACTGTAGCTGAAACATCTGGAGGATTATATGACTGCAAGACGAAAATATAAAATCTGTTAACTAACATCAGAAATCATTACCCAAATATAACCATCTGTTTAAATTGATTTATTTTCATCTGAGTCATGCTGAAATTGAAAAATTCCTTGTTTTTGAAATAAGACTGCAGTGTTGATGACGTTTGGGTTGATGAATTTTTTTGAATTTATAGGATGATCCTACCCTTGTTTTGATGCAGGCGACAACATGCATTGAATAATGAGGAGATGGACTTTTATTTAGAGCAAACCATTTCTGAGTCAACTTAAGTCTTTGCTATCTGTATTTTTACATGCACAAAACTGTCTGAAATACAAAATAAAACCATAATGTCAATAAGGTAGTTATCCTCTTCGTCTTAGTTATGCATATTTTATGTGAATACCTCATGTGTTCAGTATTCAGATTTTACAACCTGTTATAGACATCTGTCAGAATATACAGACACCTAAATATTATGCCTTGGGATCAAAGAGGCTGATGCTATGCTACAGCAGCTCATATTCCACTTGAAATGGTAAGCCACTGTCAAACTGTCAACCCCCTGTTGATGTACTGTATATACAAATTTAGTCTCTGTTAATTGACAATGTTAGAGCAACAGGGCGCCGTAAACAAATGAATGTCTTAGTTTCTCTCTTCCATTCTGTAGTTTGGATATGTGTGATGCTTTTTAAATAACAGTAATTTCTTATGTCCTTGCTGATGTACTCAAAACAGGTGCTGGGGCATTTTCTCACAATGATTTATCACCATGTAATCTGAAATGACAATCTATGTATGTTTTGATTCTTGGCATAGCTAGGGGCAGCACAGCATTGACATTTTACCACCATAAAGGGGCAGTAAGCGATTTTGGAGAAAGATTGTTTGTTGTTTATTTTTTGACTGCACTGGTCGGGGCTCGAACCCGCAATCTCTGGTACGGGAGACCGACACGTTAAGCACGAAGCCAAAACCCCTGAGTCCTAGCGTGTGTCAGTAGCACGGCTCTTGGGGTGTCGGGGAGTGATGTTTACAAACTGCGAACACATTTGTTGTGTTGCCTGCACCATTTTTGGTTTTTCAATTTTCAGAGCCGAGGATGAGCTGAAAAAACTGATTACTTTTCGGCGAAAACAGAACCGACAGCTGGCAGCAGCGGGGAAATATTCGCTGAATTAAAAAATGTTTTAAACTCTAAAATAGTAACATCCAATCAGAACACTACTCACTCGCTTACTGTTCCTTTAATGAGTCATTAGAGCAACAAGGCTCAGCAAACTGTTTACTCATTCAGTGAATGCGGAGCAACATTATAATTAATTTGGAGTCGTGTTTGTCTGTAATTTAAAATATGACCAATATCAACTCTACTTTGGTGGCTCTGTTTTGGTCTCCGACAATTCCGATTTGTTAAGCTGCTGAATCCTCCAGTGTCCACCAGTTAACTAACTTTGTTTCTCCGTATGGTGCGGCAAAGTTTTTTTAGAGGGTGTCCCAGGAAATTGCTACATCTGGAAAAGAGATAACAGACAGGGACCCAAAACAGCAAGTCTGTGTGATGGGAAACTAAAACAATGAGCTGCAAAGGGCTAAAACACTCTGTAGAGCTGAAAGGAGCTGAAGAGTCTGGTGATTATTTTCTGTGGATCTGTCACGTGAGCCCTTTCACATTACAGACAGTGATGTGAACCAACGTTAATTGAAAAAAAAAAAGGCTTTGAGCGTGGTTAAGATGAACATGAGTAGCATGTGACTGAGCTCATGTGGATTTTTCTGAAGAACTCACAGCCATAGATAAACCAGAAAATTAAGTATGAGTTGCAAAAATTGTCAGGGAAAATTGTGAGGATTAGGATACTGCATGTGCTGGAAACTGTGATATTTTTTGTGTGTTACAATATGAGGGCCCCATTAACTAAATTAGTTTTGGAGAAGGCTGAGATGTACAGAAGTAATGGAAATTTATTTGATGTGTTTATTATTATTTGACCTTCCACAGAGATTAATACTATTACCACTCTGGAAACAAGACAGCATAATGATGAGACTCCCTGTCAGAAAAGGTCTTCATTGTCTGGGCTTTTAACAACTACAGAGGCTGGACGTAGTGAATTTGTTACCTACCTTTCTCATAGTTGGGCATGCTGTCTTTAAGCAGGCAGCTGAGCTGGTGACCATTGAGATGCAGAAAGCGCAGCTGGTCTCGGAGTGAGGTTTCTTCCAGGACACCTGGGATGACGCGCCCCACGCTGTTTTGAGATATGGGCAGGCCCAGTCCCAGGGCCAGGGTTGGGGTCAGGTCGACCTGCTCGACCACTCCGGGCTTCTCCATTCCCACTGACATGAGAGGGCAACAACACACAGAGAAATCAGTATAAGCTACTGTGCCTGCGGTACATGATGAATTTTTAATCACACATGGATTAAGTGCATTTAGTTGCATTTCAGTTTTCTTTTCTTGGAGGTATCTTTATTCTGACAACAACACATCAAAACAGGGGTCACTGACAATACCAGCTATCAGGTTCTTCATCTGTTTCGAAGATTTGTGCATATCAGTGCATATGTAGAATATATTCTAGTTGGACACCACTCTAACCACAGCAGCTGCAGCATCTCGTTGCCACTGCTTTAATTTTTCCCTCAGGACAGTCATACTTCGGTCAAAGAAAAGGGGGTGGGGGATGGTGGGGGAGTGGAGGAGTGGAGGAACGTCAGCCTTCCTCTATAAATGACTCTTATTTTATCAATTAAGGCAGAGTGCATACGTGACATCTAGTTTGTTGATCAGGGCAATATCTATCTATATCAATTATATCATAGAATCTGAACACAAAAGCCTCATACTTAATTTGCATTAATGCCTGTATATATAACCATGGGAAGGATGGTCACAACATGTAAAACCCTCCAAACACACAAAAAAAGAACAAATGAAATGGAAATTATCATGTGAATTGTGACTTTGTTTGTCCTCTGTTGACACTACTTCCTGTCGGATGCTTCCAAGAATACATACAGATTGAGAGCAAATTGTCTGCATCGTCTGTGTTTGAGGGGAGTTTTCAGGTTGCGATAATGAACTATACTGCTGTATATATGATGATATACCCAAATATTAACAACAAGGCTCACGTGTGGGAAAATGAAACGGCTACAGAGTAAACGCTGTGACAAATTTAGAAATTGGACACAATGAAATAGGCTGGGGAGTGATCCTTTTAAAATAAAAAAAAGGACACAGATTTTAAACCAGACAAGGACTTTGCTGTGTTAATCTCACAGCTATTTAGGATAATGCCATAAATCTACCAAGTTTATCAGGCTTGTTTAAATGTGTGCAATGACTGTCTCAAATGTTTAAGTTATGGTTTTAGTTGCAGCAATTATACTAATGAGTGGAGTTTTCGCAGACCCTTGGGGAAATTATAACAGTTTTATCAAACACACATTATTATTTCATAATATTGTAATTTGTTCCCTAAAAAAGAAGTCAAGAAAAAGTAATCTGCTGAGCATGTTATATTGAACCAACCCTCTCCTCTCTGTGTGCACTGTGTTATTTGGGTAAGACCAACGGGAGGGTTACACAACAATGCCACTCACATTCTGGCAGAACAGATGCATCATCACTCAGTGAAAAGGTTACATGCACTGAATGCTGAATCATTGATGAGAAAACTGCAGCTGAACACAATGCCACATGCATTAGAGCATCTAGCTCGCTAATATTGTCTCCACAACATTACAGCCATTTCTAAATTCTTGACATCTTAACTAACGAACACTTTGACAATAACAAGGTTAGCAGCTACTTGAACATTTGTTATGAAGACAGAAATGTGTACGTGGGTGCTGTAGTGCAGTTCATTAATATCCCCCTCGCATCAGTGGGCAGAAATTTTTTCTATCAATGTATCAAAACATGGTTGCATCAGTTACGGATGTGGTTGCACCACTGTTGCCGTTGTTCTCGAGGCTGTGAATTTATCACCTTATCCATTCTCTGTAAATGTTTTTTTTTCCTTGGTTTTGACTGTAATTTATGAAAACACGGGGATAGTGACAGAGGTTAACAGCAACTTCTCGTGTCTACACTGCCTGGTTAAAGTGCCATTGCCTCTGATGATCTGCCCAGCAATGCTGACTAAATGTTCCACCAATCTGCACTGAGAGAGTCAGAGTAAACAGTAAAGCCCAGGTACTGAGTGGATAATGAACTCCGATTCTAGGCAGACATTCTTCCCATTTAAAAAATAACCAGTCCTACCGATGAGGCCGCTGATAGCACCAACCATCAATTAAATAGATCACATTCCCATGTCAACATACAGTATGTACATCTAAGGTGGTATAAATAGAAATTCGGTACTTTATGGCATTAAGGTTTGAAAACGACTTCAACCAATCAGAATGTATCTTCTTTACAAGAAACACGTGGTGTAAGAATAAACTTATTGTATGGTTATACAGTATGTTTCGCTGTACTTGAATAAAAGTGTTTACATGGGCCGCTTTAAACGTATATCCTTATTAGTTTCTTATTTTGTGTGACTGGATCTTACGCAAGCAAACTATTTTTCTGCTGGTTATAAAAGGTTTGCTTATTTTTCACATACGACATTTCCTATGCTCTTCTCGCTGGTCTGCGGTGGGCGGGGCTCAGTAATGTCACATACTGCTGAGCACCAATCAGAATTTCTGCAACATTTCAATCAGAATCAGAGGCAGGTTGCTTTTGACGGCATCTGTCGAAAACCTTGCCCACACAGTCCGGATTACACTGTGTTTTTAAATGTAAAGCTCTTGTAAATAAGAGTAATACTTTAAGATGTTGTTTTAATTGAAAAACAAATTGCTAAGAGTGCTCCGAGGCTGTGAAGAGGTGTCCCTCCGGTGCTCTACAGTTTGAGGATCCAACTTGTTGAGTGAGGTTTGACAAATCTGGGGCACTCGAGAGGGTAATACATTTAAAAAAGGCTTTAATATAACTTGGCTATTTAGTCATTGTAACAATTAAATATCTAACATTTGTCAAACATGTTATATAGACTCCTCTTTGTAATGAATTATCATATCAACATGTATTTTTTCTATATATATGTTAATTTGTCTGTTTGCTGTATTGTTGCTTTGCCTAGATATGTGTATGTGGGCAGCTTCCTCCATTAGTTCATGATGAGAATTTACTTTAATGATATGACTATTTTCCTCTCCACACTGGTCATGTGATTACTTGAAAACACCGACAAAAACTGCCCAAAGGCAACCATCTCAACTTGCCCTGAAGAAGGACTCCATAGCTGAAACATGTCGGCGTCTCAGATTTCTTAAAACCTTACTCAACTAGATTTTTATTTTTATTTTGTGTGCCTTTTTTTCATGAATATTTGATGTTATAGAAAAATAGTGAAAACCCAAGTGTTCAAGGAATATATATCATGTTGGCATTCTAACCAAACAAACTTTACTTATTAAAGAAACAATATTAGGGCTTCTTTTAATTTCTATGTTAATAAAACACAGAAAAGCACCTCATCAACAACTTAAGGAATTAACCCAAGCACCTCTGGATATAGACTAACCAGACACAAGATTAAAACCATCTGCCTAGTATTTATAATACAGATCCTTGTTGTGCCGCAAAAATGGCTCTGACCCTTTGAGGTATGGACTCCACAAGAGCTCTGAAGTTGTCCTGTGGTACCAGGCACCGAGATGTTCGCATCAGTTCCTTGAAGTAACGCGGGTCGACTCTTGTACTGAACCTCTGTGGATTGCACTTGTTTTTCAGCACATCCCATGAATGGGACATCCTGATTTTGCAAAGTGGCTGCTGTCTTTAGACCAACATTTTGTATAGGGTTAGGGTTGCTCTCTGTGATGTCATCACTAACGTTGATTGGCCGAGGCAGTTGTTGTCCCACGAACCTTGTTCAAAAAGAGCCCACAGGTCCGACTGAGATCTTGGAGGCCAAGTCAACACCTTAAACACTGTCATATTCCTAAAACGATTCCTGAACAAATTTGTGTTGCAAGGAAAATTATCCTGCTGAAAAGAGGCCACGGCCATCAGGGAATTTTGTTGCCATGAAGTGGTGTACTTGTAATATGTCAAGATAACATTTACATTAATAACAGGAGCCAAGGTTTCCAATCAGAACTTTGCACAGAGGGTCACACTGCCTCCGCCAATTTGTCTTCTTCCCACAGTCCATCCTGCAGCCTTCTCTTCTGCAAGTAAAATGCACACCCCCACTGCTCTGACGCAGTCGTCTAGCCATCACAATTTGGCTTCCCCATTTTTTTCCTGCTTCCAACACATCAACTTCAAGGACCGACTGTTCATCTGCTTCTGAATGTATCCCACCCGCAGACAGATGTCATTGTCACTAGATAATGTTTTTCACTTCACCTGTCCGAGGTTTTAACACTGTGGCTGATGTATTTCGTCTGACGTGAACACAGAAGTTGGTATTTACTTCCAACACCTTCAGTAGAACTTGATGGGGGAAAAAAATCTAGTGGTAGACAAGTCACTAAAGCTGTTGGCACCACAGGAGGTGCAGGGTGCCAGCAAAATTGCCTGAATTCTGTAGCAACAACTCAATTCAACTGCAAATGATTAATTAGCATGAATGATCTATAAATAACTTATCTATGCAAGATGAGGCCTCTGAAAAAGACGTAGCTGAGAAGGAAGCAATTATCACGATAACACTTTCCCCCCCAACCGCATTCATCGCTGCAAAATAAAGTTGTGCTCCAGAGCTTCTATTTGGTGTCTTTCGAGGTGACACTGCTCCTCACAGTTAAATTAATGCAAAGTTATGTACAATATGAGCATAATTTACTTACAAATTCCATTAAAAAGTTTAGAAAAACTTGATTCATAATTATTTGTCAGAAAACAAAACCAATTTTTCTGGTTCATGTATTTGTCGGGGAATAAACCACAGAATGGTATTTTTATTTGGTAAATGGTCAGAAGGCTTTTATAGACTTTTATAGGTCAGTATGTTGACAGGTTGCAGCTGTAATGTCATGTGTAAAAGATGTAGGTTGAGACCGCAGCCGAACAAAATCTCTTTGATTCAAAGACTGATCTTTTCTTTTCTGCTGCTTTTAGCAACGCCAGACCGCTTACCCTTTCTTTTGAAGGCCGGACTTATGAGCACCAGGGGCGTGTTGACTTCTGGCTCCGAGGAGCCTCCGTGGCTGCCGGTCTCCGACATGCCGTGGTCCCCACACAGCACCAGCAGGTAGGGCAGAGATCCCTCTGCCTCCTGAGAGAACAAACAGTGGTTAATGTCCTCCTACTGGATGTGCTGCTATGAGAGGACACACTTTAAGATGTTGGCACCAATACTTCTGTCTGCAACCAAAAAAAAACAAAAAACATCCAGTTTAGAGGAACAGAGCAATAGCATAAAATCATGGCATTTATCAGCAGCAAAATGGAAGGTATTAAATTATTACTTTTGAAAGGGAAGTAATGACAAACGCTTCCTGGCACAGTTTCAATCCATCTCCGGATTAATTCAACAACAAAAAAAATACAGTACTAACAGCAAACAAACAGAGGATGCCTGGTTTGTTGAGACTTTGATCGAGCTTGTATCTTCTCTAAGTGATTCCCTTTCATCAAGACTCATGAGAACCTTCCATTGACTATGAATCTGACAGGGATGCCTGGTGAGTCATGGCAGCGGGGGCTGATTTAAAAGCACAACTACAGATGTTATCAGAACAAAATTCAAAACTCTGAAAAGATTCCTCAGCTTCAGAGTTGTATAAAAAAGACCAGAGAATATATTTATAATTAAAGATTGAAAGTGGGTATCCCATCAAGCAGAGATTAGTAGACAACCTGAAAGACAGAAAAAGCAATGAACTCTGAGCAACTGAGACAAATTCAGATTTTGTGCTTGAAAGTTGAAAACTCTGATGAAATGTTCGTTTCACTGAGGATGACTTTTATTCAAACAGACGCACGGCAAAGGCCAATGTCAGCACAACTGTTTAGTTCGTAGCCGGAGCCGTACATATTTGCATTCTCTTTTGATCTGGTCAGAGCACAAGATAAAAACGCGATGAATGCTTTGAGCAAACACTGCAGGTCGGAGCCAAACTGTGCCATTGTGCTCAGCTGACCCATTATATGCGTGACGCACAGATGAAACAAAAGACAACAACCCTGTCCTAGATTCTACCACTTGAATGTATGTTATAAACGGCACTGGACACAAGGGACTGAAAACACCTCGAGAACGACTCCAAACACTACTGAGCCCCACGCTGAGCGAGCCTTTTTTATTTGCTTAGGAGAAGTCAGAGTGAACTCCTGTTTCTTCAGGATGAAAGCACCAAGCGGGCCTCATTTGGGAGACTTTTTTCATACTTCATAAACCAATACACAAGGTGCCACCAAGCTGAATCCGATGGTAGCTTGTGATCAAGTGCTCAAAGTAGTGGATAAGAAGTTAAAAATAATTAGCTATGTAATGACTATATCTAACTATTTCAATAGTTAGATATAGTCTAAGTTAGGTGTTAATCATGCAAAAGTCACTTTTTCAGTGTTTGTGTACGTAAATGTGTGTATCTCTGGAGCCTGCCAGCCCACAAACTGTGAAAAAAGATCACGCTGTAATTTTTTTGTGAGCTGGCTTAACCCTACAGCCTGGCTCTGAACCACTGGTTCAGATTTTTCTCCCACTCTGATAGTGTCAGTTGGCCTGTTTTGAGGTAACCCCGCCTGCAATCTGAGAATCTCCAGTTCTCTGGTGAAGGAGCGGGACATTTCCTACACATTTTGAAAGTGGTTGATCAATCACAACAGACTGGGCCAGCTGGCCAATCAGAGCAGACTTGGGTTTATCAGGAGGCGGGGCTAAAAGAAATCCAGGCATTTTAGACAGAGGGTGAAAAGAGGAGCTGCAGGAATGGACAGTATGAGAACACTGATGCCTTTTCCAACATTAGAGCATGTAGACCTTTTCAAGTCGTAACACAAATTAAAAGTATGAATCTGAATATGAGCATAACTGTCAGTTAAAACAGTTAGCTAGAAGTTATGGAACAGCTGAAGTAAACAGCCAAAAGTAAATAACAAACACCCTGCTTTTGCCAAGTGCTAGAAGATTGAATACATACTTTAACCTAAGCAAACCTCCTAAACACATAATTCAATTATAGAGAAAAATGAAATGCATGATAATCCATTCATCAGAACATGTTTGAAACATGTTTGATAGGTACATCCGACAAGTCATCTGATGGGGTTAGCTCCAACTAAAGAACCACTGCGGTGAATTGTACACGAAAAAGGACAAAATTCGGGTCATCAGACAGAGCAGAATATTAAAAGAAAGATTGATGTAGGAAAAAAATGGAACAGGGATACAAGAGTCTTAACATTTGCAACAGTGGATCTCCATTTCATTCATCCCCCGTACGAAATACCACGCTCAGATTACACACTCACTCTGCAGGTCGGGTTTAAGATGTTTTGCACTTCAAACACCGAGAGCAATGGCCTGACCTTCGAATTTGTAATATCCAAGGGGAATATTGAGGCCATGTCCTCTCCATTAACACAAAGGTCTGACAAAGGTCTTTATAACCCTGGGATTTCTGCTTTCCAATCATGTTTTAATGGAGAGTGGGCCGACGGAGCATTTCTCTGCCCCTAATATGAGCTGCTGAAATATGCTACTCACATCACATTACAGATAGAACTTTGAGGGCTGCCATTTGAATGCTACCCCGTTTTTCTCCTCTGAGGAAGGGACCATCATTTTTTTTTTTTTGTACTTGAGGATGCAGCAGCAGACAGCGCTCACCTTACATGTGCAGTCAAACACCCTGAAATGATGAGGTGCACCCCCCCCCCAAACATGCTAGGACCACGTGCTGATGTGAGAAAATGTAGTTGTTTTTTGCAGAAGCCTCTGAGGTATCCTGCGGGACCCCACTGGGCTGTGTCTATATTTAGGTCACACGGCTGTTGTAGAACAGCCACAGTTTTCACTAATGTGACTGAAGTGAGACTTTCAAACACATCTCATTCAAAGAACTCACTGGGAGCGCATATCAGGCGGCCTTTAGCCAACATATACAGATGTCGCCACAGGGCTGGAGAGACAGAATGTGACCAGACAGAATGAACAACTTTGGGGGAAGTGGTGAAATGTTGCATCAACATTTCCAGAAATACCGACCACTGTATCTTGAGGAAAACTTTTCGAGGATATGTGCAATTAGCTTCTGTTCCCTCTGCCATTTCGGCGATGCAAAAGGTCGAGGAAGAGGAGGGCGGGTTGTACACTTGTTTGGACATTGTAATTGACAATCTAAATACAAGCCACACAGCAGGATGACAGCGAGACGACGTCCATTAACTCTACACACGGCGCAGAGACAAAATGCATGCACAGCTGTCAGACCATACAGAGAAAAACACGGCCACAAGACCTGCACCCTGATCACAGACAACATTTGATAAGAGCAACGCCTAACGGTTTATTACATCCCCGTGGCAGCTGCGGGAGATAACATAATAACTGCTGGAAATAACACAAATTACCCATGTAATTAAATGACCATCCAAAAATGGATAAGGTTACAATTGTTCTGACAGTATCACATTAAATCATCGATCATTACTTAATATTTGCACATTCCCTCATCTGGTTGATGACACCGACTGCTTTTACACAACCCTCAAAACCCTTTAAAATGATGACGGTACAAATTATGAAAATTAAAGGTGGGATTAGAAAAGTGAGAGAGACAAATGTTGACAAGCGAGAATTAAATCGAAAAAGCAGCCGAGATGCAGAGAGCAAATAAGTCTAATTCAATTGATTTGAAAATTAGAAGCCAAGCCAGTATTCAAATCAGAGCAAATAACTGAATGTGTAATCTCAGAATTTTTAATGACATTAAATCCCTGATTCGGTTGAATTTTAAATTTTTTTTGAGAGACAGCAAATCAATGTATTTCCGTTCTGTAATTACCTTTCTATATAGTCTTTATATAGCAGTTTTCAGGAGTCCGTCATTACCTCATGACTTACACAACTAGGTTTCATGGGAAACAAGAACTGCCTACGTGTGTAATGTGAAATTAATGTATTTCGCTTCTTTCGATCTTGTCTCATTGAGCACAACTCTGAAAAATCGGTAGAGCTCCTTCTTAAAACATCAGCCAAGTTGTATTTTGTGGGATTAATGTCAGTCAATGTCAGATATAGCAGGTTGAGTGGATTGTCAACTGGATTAAGCATACTTTGGCTTCAAAACATGCTGAATATTACACCTACATTTGACACATTGAGGCCTTATTAAGTCGCTTCAGTTCTGCATCTAACAGTGTCAAAAATAGTTTAAAAACACATCACAATTTCTGAAAGGATGACTTCCTCAAAAGTCAGTTTTTGTCTGACCACTGCTCCGGAAAGATATACAGTTTATTAATCATAGGAGCAAGAAAAACAGCAAACGCTCACTACAGAGCAGCTAGGAGTTGACTGATAAAAACTCTAGGTAAATAAAAACGGAAACAACAGAACATTCAGGTGACGTTATTTTTTTTAAGTGACATCACGTGTAAATTGAAGATGACATTACCTTGGAGATGAGAGCGCCGTGAATCTTCTTCAGGACGTCGTCCATCTCCAGCAGTTTGGGCTGGATGAGTGAGCTGTGGGGTCCACTGATGTGACCAATGTGGTCCAGGCCCAGGTAGTGAAGGATCAAAATGTCCCAGTCGTCTCTCTTGAGGGTGCTGTCCAAATGACGGGTCACATTGTTGTCAACCTGGATGGAAAAACGAGATGAATTTTTTACCGAAACCCAGGATTTCAACGGATAATCCCGTTGAGGTCGATATTACTCAGGATCGTCCAAGAGAGCAAATTAAAAATTGAGCCGAAAGGAGCTTTGCACAGAGCTGTGATAGAGTAGTCTCATGATTGTCTGATTATAACCGAGCAAATATTTTCTGGCAGATATACAGTTCCTCCGTCCAACATTTCAGGTAAAGGGGCTTAAAAATCAGCACCAGCAATAGGCCAGTGTAAACAAGAGCAGACAGACAGTCCCATGGGGCATTTGTAGCTACAGCATGCAGAGCTAATTGATTAGCAGTCTGCTCTCAGTTCATTGCCTCCCTGGTTGATCAGCTGCTTTCACAGCAGTGACTGAGTCATTTCCAGACACACATGTAAAGCATATTACATGGACTATATTATCAACCAATTAATTAAAGTTGAAGTTGTTGTTGTATTTATTGAGTTGTGGTAGGGTTTAATATGGTTTAATATGATTTAATCTACAGCAGCAGCAATCTATGAAAACTTGAAGAACTTGTCATGAAATTCATTTTGTTTCTTGATTAATCAGCACACATATGGGAGTTTTATATACATAATATAATTTCTGAATCATTCCGTGTTAAGCAAACTTAGTCACAGTATGAACCACACGAGGCTGACGCGAATCAACTCATTCTTCAAAATAACACACCTCAACATGTTCAGTTCAAACTTCATCTTTATATAAACTAGTCGGCTTTATAGCCATCAGACGCTTCAACCCTTAATTGATTTTAGGGCTGCAACTAACGATAATTTTCATTATAAAATGGAATAAAATAAAATGGTGAACAATGTGGATTGTGTTTCCCAAAACCCCAAGATGATGTTTTGTTTTGTCCACACACCAAAGATATCACGTTTACTGTCATAGAAGTGCAAAGAAACCAGAAAAAAAAACATTTAGGAAGCTGAAATCAGAGAAGTTTGACTTCTTTTCCATAAAAACTACTTGAACCAATTAATCGATTATCAAAATAGTTCAGTAGTCGATTACTAATCAATTATTCGATTAACACGCATGCAGCTATCATTGTTATTAGCACAAAAACACATGGCCCGTATCCATCACACAGCTAAAACCACGGCTGACTCGTACGCACCTCGGTGTAGTCGGACACAAAGAATGAGGTTGTGCCGTCGTACTCCATGAAGTGTTTGGGGAAGAGGCGGACCCAGGTGTCATCTCCGTAGAAAACCATCCTCTTCCCCGCCGTTTTGGCCTGCCAGATGAGGTTGTCTTCCAGCAGCGCGGGAGAATTTAGGTTCATTACCACATCAATGAAGCCTGGGATGGTGCCAGTGGTGAGAGCCTGGGGAGAGATATGGTTTTGTCATTGTCCTTTGAACAACAAACTGTCTTCCGAAGGTGTTATACAACCTCACGGTTTCATCATATTAATCCAGCTAATTAAGATTCAAATATATATTGATAATCTTCAAAACAAAATAAATCAAATTAATTAATATCCATTTTATCTGATCGGTGACTACGTTGATCTAACATCCAACACCTGGCTTATTCCCACATCCCCGAACCGATCGTGCAGCCCTGAATTGAAACAGAAAGCTGGATCCGATCAGGTGGATAGATGATATTTATGAGGCATAATTTCTACTGATTTCATCATGGAATCTACAACGCTGGCCTCCATTTGACTGACAAGGAAAACAGCCCAGTTTGGAAGTCGGGAGAGAGTGTGGTGCGTCGCAGGTGGGGGGAGTACAAAGGCCTCGTCTTCGTGCACTGGAGGAGACGTGAGATTGCAGATGCTGGCAGAATGAGCTGCCCGGAGCGAAGCCCGAGATCGTCCAGGACGCTCGGAAGGCTGAGCTCAAATCAGAGTTGACCAGCCTTTATTGTGTGAGGGGCCCAGGTGTCAGGGGGACCTGCCGAGGGAGCCGGGCCGGCAAAATCAAAAGTCATCTTTTCAATCCCTTTTCGTAAAAGGGCATTTTATCCAGTTGATCGCTGATGTATTTGTCCTTATGTAAACCTGTTTGTCAGTTCACACTGGGGCATTTTGTTCATCTTATCAGGTTTTATATATTAGTGTGGGGGGGGGTTTGGTTGCAAACACTTTGTAGCAGTCTGTGCGTGGTTGTGTGAGCTCCACTTTAGCTGTTGTGTAGCAACTCGGTGTCCACTTCACAGACACAAGAGACAAATAGCAATAAACCCAGGATGTCACACCCCCACAGTGAAGGGTGGAAAGGCTTTAAGAACTGACAAGACATAAACCTCCTTTTATTTTTCTATCAGATTTTCAGTATCCCCAGGACCATGCTGTTTTTATCAATGTGAGTCATGATGTACAAGAACAAAATGATCTTGTGTCTTTATGTCTTCTATTTAAAAAGACAAACTTATAAACATATTCCACAGCCAGGTAACGTCAGCTGCCTTACAGTTTGGTGACTCGATTCACCGTCGGACACAAATGAAAATCTCCAGTCGGAAAACTCATGCTGAAACTTTGAGCCCCATCTTCTGATCTGTGCGTCTGAGCTCCATTATTTTCCACTTCCTCCCCTACGATTGTTTTGCTCCTGCCAGTGCAGATGCTTGTTTCAGGAAGAGACGGATGGGTTCCACTTCAAACGCAGTCTCCTCTGTCTCGCCTCTTCGGTCTGAGAGTGGCTCCAGCTCTATTAGCAGAAATTATACATTTGAAATGAAACAGCAAACACGGGTCGGTGACGTGTTGGAATAATTTGATTGCAATAATCATTTTGAGATTATTTTGGTGAAAATGTTTACAGTTTTTAAAAAAAAAAGGCTAATTCTTAAAAAATTCCTCCAGGCGTTTCTGCCCAAACAAATCGGTGACACATCGACCTAATCACTGGCCCGCATGTGTCTGCATTTGCAGCCGAAATGTCAAATACACTATCGGCGGGGTGTACAGACACTGTCTGGCACAGTGCTTAAAAAATTTGTAAAGGTGCCAAAACACAGACAGAGGGGGCTGAGAACTTCAAGTCCCCCGAGTCCAACGCTTGCTTCTGGCTGCCTATACAGAAAAAGAGGACTTTTTAACATTAACATGAAAATGCCCAATCTTCTCTGGCCTTATTAGCACATAATACCTTCGGAGGTGACGTACTGGACCAGTTATGCGGCCGATCGACTGTGACCATACTACCCTGGCTGATACACGCCTTTTCACAACCACAGTGCATTGCTGCTGCTGCTGCTGCTGCTGTTATGATTAACTGAATTCATTGTCCAAATCCAGCACCTCGGTAATGTCCAGCGACTGCTGTGCCATTGTGAGAGTGCGGCTCAACTGGCCACATGTGAATACAGGACCGGGGACCGGGGAGGGAAACTAACTTCTCTTCTCTTCCCGTCACGGTTCGAAAGAGCGACTAAATTGGAATCCTTAAATTTAGTGGGGAGACCCCCGGGGTGGTGGTTCTAGTGTTAAAAAACTGTTTGCTGTGTAGCTCTTAAGAAAAGGAAGAAGAAAAAAAAGAGTAATACAGAGACAAGAAACTAGATACTAAAGCCTAACTCTGTATGCGCATGGCGACTGTAACTTTATTAGATACACTGGAGGGAGTGTTGGGCTCTAATGTGTGTAATGGCCAATGCCACAGAGAGATTATGATTTAGGATAGTTGGCTGTGTCACAGCAGTTAATTGGGTGCAATGCAGTGATTGTGGGCAGTGGACGGCGATTGGTCTGCACCGCCACCTACTGGCGCATTTCCAAACCTACTGTAATGGCGTGATTGACAAAAGAATCTCAACACCGTTTGTTAATAAGGAACTATGGACAACAAGCCTTTTTACTGCGGTCGCGGTTACACTGACCCCGCTATAGTTACTGTGGATAAAGCAATGGGTTGCATTAATCATACGTTTGTTTCTGTGACGTACAGCCTGCAGTGTGACAGTGTGGCCGAAAACATGGCAGTGATGTCTCGTAGGATTTCACTACAGTAAGCAGTGATAATGTAGTTTATATCAGTCCCTGAATAAAATGAGTCTCAATTCTCTATCAAGAATCAATCACCAATTAGTCAGTATTTTTTTTTTTTGGGGAGGTTTGAGAACATATTTGAGGAATATAAAGCAGCACAGTCACTAAGGTGTTTTGCCTCATAACTGCCCATCCTACGAAAATGTGATTAACAGTCCGTCTGCAGGGTTTATTGAAGCAAATCAAACTCAAAAGTGTACACACAGCTGAGGAAGTGCCTCCTCTCTTCCTTGTACTTACAGTGTACGAACACTGCATCTCGCCGGACACAAACCCTCTTTCATGCTTGTGCTTCCAAATCTGAAAGATTTCTTTTAGAATTTACTCTCACACATTACACTCTTCACATCCTTCTCCCTTCCCTTCCCATCAACAAATCTTTTTGACGAGGTCCACATCCGTCAGAGTTGTTTTTCCAAGCTGCCTTCGAGCTATTTTTCTCCACCATCACTTCATCCTTCTTTAAACCCTCGGATTAGGGGGGAACATCTGTCTCCCTGCGCGTCCACCTCAATCCAGCTCAGCTGTCATCCAGCATCCCCTCCCCCCCGGACGGCCACTGGCCTGCTCGATTTCATGCGTAATGTCTCTCCTTCGACACAAGAGTTAATTCTCTTTAAGAAATTGTTTGTACGTCCATTTACACCAAGGTTAGGTGAGAGCCAAACATTTAATTCATTACAAAGACACTTAAACCCAACGACCATTAAAACTACAGAGGAACAAGACTCACTTTACAGCCAACCCCCCAAAAAGGCAACTTTGCATATGTTTTTATAAAAATAAAAAAAATTCCACCTTATTTAACTGATTAAAGGGGCAGCAAGCTACTTTGGAGAACGTTTGTGTCTCTCTTTGTTGCACTTGCATTGTTGTGTGGTGTGGTCCGCACCATTTTTTTGTTTTTGATTTACAGAGTCTGGGCTGAGCTTAAAACCCCGTTTTTTTCGGCGCACACACAAAACCGACAAAAACAGAATAGGGCTTTGTGGTCTGGTAACTTTTAACTGGCATTTGTCAGTGTTTACATTGTATATGCTAAACCACGCTCTCATTCATTCAAAAAGTAAATATATAGTAATTGATAATAACAATAATGTAAGCTGCTCCCCCAGGGCTTCAGACGAGGATTTCTGAGGTACAGCTCTTCCTCCACGGTTTCTCCTCCTTGTCTTCATCGCTCACGAGGCTGTCCACTCTCTTTGACACCGTGTCCACCACACTCGCTGACCTGGGGACTATTGAGTGTGCAGTGTGCACTCTCGCGGCTCCCAGTCTACCTGTCCGACCACATTGTGCGTCCTCAGCAGCGGGGTTCTCTCCAATCTTCTTCTATTTTTTACAACAGCTTGACACATTCACGTTCCTCCCCACCACTACTAAATCGTAAAAACCTCTGCCTTTTATGCTGCCCTCTGACACCGAGGCTTCACCGGACAGTTTTGGTTAAATTCCCTCCCACCAAGCTCAGCGCCGCCCAGAGCCCATGTGGACGAGACCGAGCTGCTCTTTTTTTTTTTTTTGCTGGAAAATAACTCGCTCTGCAAAAGTCTCTCCAACACCAATGAAATAACAAAAAGCTGACGCTTTCCCAGTCCGCCCACACACTCTGTGTGTTTCAGCGCAACCAACTGTCATGCGAGGCGCACATGACATGACAAGTAAGTCCCTCCTGGCTCTGCTCCCAAAATACTCTCATCGTCAGCATGACACATCATCCAAATGTGCCAATGCACCACGTTCCGCCCGCTCCAAATCCTGCCAGGCAACCCAACTTGCATACCTGAAAACACACACACACGTGTGTAATCTATAAGAAAACATTTCTCAGTATAACACAGTGCAACACTACAGCAAACGACAGCCTCCAAAGTGAAGACAAGGTCGAATCAGCACATTTCAAATAAGAACTGAACATTAGGATGAACTGCTGCAGTCATGTTCAGCTTCAGCAAGGTGAACTTAAATATACAGGACACTCAATGGATATTTTTCAAAACCATATATTTCGGAAGCACTTTGTTAGGAACACCATACCAGCACTGGGTCAGGGTCTGTCTGTGCCCTGGAAAAGCCTCACTGTCATGAACCGACTTTTAATTTGAGCCACGGAGCCATTTGTGCTGGAGGGCAGCAGCCATTAGAAGAGGGTAAACTGAGGCCGTAAACGTTAACGTCAGAAGTAGGGTTCGTCCTTCTCTTCCCCTCCTTGCCCCTCTCTGCTTCGGCAGGCTGGGACTGGCGGCGCCGCCCCCATCGGGCCCCGCACAGTGTCGGGCGCGGCTGCCGGTGGACCTTTGTAGTCTCCGCGCTGACCGCGCCGCAGGCTTTGCGCAGGGGATCCCGTTCGCGGGCGGACGAGTCCCGGTGCCTAGGGAACTCCCGAGATGCTCCAGAGCGACGTGGGCCTCGTCTCCCTCGACCCAGGGAGGCGAGCCACGGCATGGGCCATAACCCCACTTTGACTAAGACCTCAGATCAGACGAGACAACCCGCTGAATTTAATTCTATTTAACTACTAAATCGAGGGAGCAAAAGTAGTATCAGCTCCAAATATCGGCTCAAGAAAATCGGCAGTCCGTATCGGTCATCGGCTAAAGCTGATGGAAAAAGAATCGGTATTGGCGTTGGCCCCAAAAAAATCGGTATCGGTCGATCCCTAGTCAGAAGCTGTGGCCTTCAGACCATCACTGACGGGTGATGAGGAGCCCAAAGTGTGTGGAAACATCACTCACACCATCACACCAGCAGCCTGGACTGTTGTTGACACGAGGTGGGTTGGGTTCATCGATCTATGCCAGTGTCCCCCCCCCCCCCCCCCCCCACAAACCAGTAAACCTAGGGGAAACACTGTATGTTGTCGACAGTTTCCGACCCTAGCACGTGAAGCCTCAGCAGAAATCCAGATTAAACATAGAGATGACCTCAACACAACCTGAGCTCCGGAAAGCATTTGGAGACGGACTAACACATTGTTGGCTTTCGTCCGTTCATGGGATGTGTGGACCATACGGAAGATACAGAAGAACCCCGGCCCGAGTGACGGGTGACAGGCGTTATAATGGTTGTATCTAACACCTGGACGTCTGACACTGGTGAAACTCGAGAAGAGTGGTTCGGATCTGAGGGGCTGACACATTACAGGAGATTCATATGCAGCTTTTCGAGTGATTGAGGACGACACGTCACCTTGATCCTGGGCATGGTGACCGTCGGGGGCCTCGCCTTGGCCACGAAACTGTGCGACGAGCTCCTCTCCACCACATGCCTGGTGTAGGGCATGTACATGCGCCCGCTGGGTCCGAACACAAAGTCCTCCCGCAGGGCGTCCACCAGCATGACAACCACCCGTCGGAAGAGGGGCTGCGGGAGGCGGGAGGAGTTGGGCGAGCCCCCTGTGAGGTGGAGAGGGACGCGCTCGGTGAGCCTCGCGCGGATCATCTCACACACACGGTCAACAGTGCGACGGCCGTCCACTCACCTGACAGCGGCTCCGCCGGCAGGTCCGACAGCTGGCTCTTGGACGACACCGAGGACTTGACGGGCACGGGGAAGAACCCCCGCAGGAAGAGGGCAACGCCGACCACTTCGAGTATTAATATGAACGAGGCGAAAACCGACGCGCGGACTTTCATCTTGCTGGTCGGCACCACGGGCAAGTTAGTGATTTGACTCGCGAGCTAGCAGCAGGCTTAGCCAGAATGTGGAATATGGAAAGCCACTGGCATCACATTTCAGGTGGAGTTTCTATCAAACGTTATGTATATAAAAACAAAAAAGGCCACGTGTGTCGGCATTCAGTAATCTGCCTTTGTGTTATGTATGCTGGCCGTAATTGAGAATAAAAACACTGATACCAGTTAGCGCTGCTGCCATTCAAAGCTGCTTCCGCGTTGATCGCACGGAACTACGGGTACAATGTAGCGCCAAAAAAGACTAATGCGCGCCCCGCCCCCAACATCTTTTACTACAGGTGAAGATGTCATGTGTGCACAGATTAAAACAATAACATATATTTTTTCACATAAATAAAAACGGCGAAATCACAAATAAAATATGTGAAATAAAAATAAATGAATAATATTGAATTTAAAATAAATGTGCCAATGATTAAAAAAGTGAAATGAAAATAAAAATATATGTTATTTGAATAAAAGAATATCCGGTGCTCTGCTTTTAAATCCTGCTGCAGTTTCATCATCATCATCTTAGTGTTGCAAATATTATTGAGTTAGTTTTGACATTCAGTCTTATCAATATCAATCTTGAGATGTATGAAAAGTGTGTTATTCTGCAAGGTTTTATAAGAAATAAAGAGATCCAAACCTTTTGCTTCTTAAAAATATTATAGTTAATATTATATATTATATAAATGTTATACATACAACATCTGTAGCAGTGTCCCTGAACATATTACGTCTACGATGATCTATCAATAAACGCAGTATCAACAGTCCTTCACAGGATGACAAGATGATAGCAACCCAAAGTCTACATAACAATGGTCAAGCTATCTTTTTGTTCTTTTCTTAAGACCAAACTGAACATCAAGAGCAAGGGATGCAAAACTTTTCTCTTCAGCTAATTTTCAAATAACATTATTATATTAATGTGGTCATCTTTTGGATGTTGGATATGCACTTCTCTGGTTGCAGTGGTAAACTTGGCTTCACTTGTTGCCTAAATTGCTGGTGAGCAATTTGAGATGAAATATGTTGATATTTTTTACACTAGATGAAATTTTACATTGGTTGAAAGGAATATTAAGACACACACACACTTATTTTGCACACACACACACACACACACACACACACACACGCACGTGTGTTCTTTCTCCAGTAGTTGAATTCGGTTCACACTGCTGAAGTTCAACTTGTCCCCTTCCACTTCACTGCGGCTACAAATAATGAACCCTTAAATTTAAAATTGCTCTAATTTGCCAGGTTTAAAGGGCAACACACAGCAACAATGGGATATTTAAGTTGACTGTCTAGAGTTTTATACCATTTAAACCTGACATTTATGGGGCCTGAGGCTGATGGGGTCTGATTTGAAATTAGCTCTGTGGGTGGAATTCATTTGTGCTAAGCTCTGTGGTGTTTGAGGTGTTGCTGCCATCTACTGGTAAAACCTTGCAGAGGACACAAATGCAGTTTGCACAAACAGATTTTTGCATGTAAATTCTATTTTCTCCTTGTTTTTTTCAAAAGTCAGAGCCTGCAGCCGATGAGGAGCTACTGGGCATTAAAGGATAGACTCACAATTTTTCTAATCTGTCTTGAAACAATATGCACATGCCCATATGTATGCTGAAAGGGTTATTGGTTAATGTAATCCTTCTTCCTGTCCATACTGGCCTTGAAGAAATGAGATGATTTCAATGCATGAGATGGGGGATCAAATCCTCAGTCCTTGTTGTGTATGAAAAGGTTCATATGAGGATATAGACAAATGAAATGGTATCTTTCAAGAGTTTGTCTTGTCAATACGAAATTCCGACTATGTGTTGCTACTCCTCTGCTGTGCTCCACTAATCAAATACTGTCCATGGAAACACAGAGAGGGATGTTTGTTCTAAAAAACAACAACTTTGGAATTTTTATTTTCACCCATTTCATTTGTCCTGAACGTTTGGTGATTGTCACCTAAAAGTTAAACTTGAATTAGCAGGCCTTCTTGCATGATCTTCTACATTCTGAAAAGAATGCAATGTAAAATGAATGTAATGATCTTCATCACAGTGACATTTTAAATACAAAAGAAGGAAAGCTACATCACAATACAAAATATAATTTCATCAGTTGAATCTGGCCATTTTCAGAAAACTGTGAATTCCACCAAAGCCAAAAATGCTGCCTCCTTGCCCACACACGTGTAGTGTAGTTTATGATTGTGATGAAATATGTAGTTTAAATATACACCATGTTGCTGCAGACAGAACATAATCACTACTTTAATTGTAAAAAAAAATCATTTTTAGCTAAAATAAAATATTGTGCAGTTCTTTTTGTAGTTTTCTATGAAATGAGAGGGTAACTGAAAATGTGGCATATATAACGGTAGCACAACAGTGGTTATCTGGCCATCCTGCTGGATAGTACCTTGAGTCTTGATAATGTTCTGTCTCTATGCTGCTACGCTTGCTTCAGCCTGTTTACATCTCTGCCATCTTCTTATTGTACATCTTCATTAATCCCATACTTTGGCTGAGTGGATACTAAAGCACCGGGTTGCTGAACCTACTGGAGAATGGAGTTGTGGTTTTTAAATGAACACTGTGTGTACAGCAAATTCTGGTCTTTGTATTTTTGTTCTATTTTCTTCTGGACTAGTTTTTTCAGGCTCTGACCTGCCCAACAACTGGTCTGTTGACAATTCTTACGTATATGTGAATAAAACGTGCAGTGAGTGTTTAGTAGAAAATAACACGCTACACAATTCATCAAATGCAACTGCGTCTATCTCATTTGAATGATAAATCACCATTTTCTTCAACATAAAATGAAAGTCATCACCCTTCTGTAAAGCAACATCCTGTAAATCAGACATTACACACTGCATTAAATAAACAACTGTTTCACTGGATGATTGATGGACATTACCACCGTGAACAGAAGTGTTGATAAAACAATATAATAATAAAGGGATAAATGGAGGAATGATTTTTGATGCTTTGGAAAACAATTTGAACAACATAAAATTCATCTATTTTATGAATTATCTGTTATGTGTCAGTGAGAGGGGAAGTAATGCCAATGCAGTGGAGAGTTTGCAGCATAAATGAACATTTTATTAAGAGAATAATCTAGCAGTGCTTTCCAATCACATAGTAATATTATCATGACAAAATTATACACTAATGGTATCGCAGTCTATTTGTCTTTTCTCTTCAGAACATTAATGAAGGCGTCTTTGGGAACTTCCACATTGCCAATATGCCTCATCTTCTTCTTGCCCTCTGCCTGTCTCTTCAGCAGCTTCATCTTACGTGTTATGTCCCCTCCATACTACCAAGACAAGAACAAATAATTATTATTCAGAGTCTGCAATAAATCAGTGGATTCCAAAAACTTTTCAGAATTTGGTAAAACCTCGACTTACGCATTTAGCGAGCACATTCTTCCTGTACGCCTTTATGCTGAAAGAGGCGGAGACTGTCATTTCACATCTTTAAGTTTATCTCATTTCATACACAAAGACAATTCAAAGTGCTTCATATATATAAATAGTTCTTTGCACCACTCTAACAAAGCTCATTGCAGATGTTGTACTCACGTCTCTCTCGCAATGACCTTACTTCCAATGGCTGCCTGGACAGCTATCTCAAACATCTGCCTCGGTATGGAGTCTGCGAGTCGCTCACACATGGCTTTCCCTGCTGTGTAAGCACTGCCCCTATGACGAAAAAACACCTATCAGCCAACAAAATCTACTGCAACTACCACAACGCTGCAACAAAATTGTAGCTAAAAATGACATCTACAAATGCCATTACCCCTGAATGGCTTTGTTTAATTTAAATGGGATGGGAAGTTATTGCCTACCTTTTAAAATATAAAATTCTGACCCTGAATAACAGGAACCCCATCCACACGTCTGGGTAAAGTTTTTTTTTAAAGTCAGAATGCCAAGATGTACAGTTTCATTCTGCCAGGTTCACCTAACGGATGGAAATGGCTTCTCTGCCTGACGGCACATCCTTGCCTCACTCCGCTCCAGTCACGAACCATACATTTCAGTTGCTCCATAACGTGCTCCCTGTTAAAAGATATGCTGCTATGTGATTGGTGCGTCGCCCCTTAGAGAACAAGAGACCGAAGCCATGCCCGGCCGGGCTTCATGGTTCACAGTATAAATGGTCGGAGAGTGGCCATCATTGGTGAGGCGGAGCACCCTTGGATTACCGAGGCCCGCACCGGCTCCTGTACTGGCTTTGGTAGTGAGTACATTAAATACAGATCTGCTGTGCATCATCACTTCCTGCCTGTGGAGTTACTCTATTGTCCTTGTCACGAATGGAGTGAAGTCCTCATCTGGAGACTGTAGAGTCAGCGTAACGGATAATGTTAACACAGGCTGCCAAGACGCCATACTTTAATGTTGAATACATTTCATGATCCATAGGTTCAGGACAATAACTAATTAATACAGGACCATATAACCTTGCAATTATGTAAACTCGTAAAAATCGAAGAGATTTATTCGCTGTAACAGCAACGATAAAGAAGCAACGATAATGAAGCTGAAGGTGTGGCAGTCACCTGTGACCGAATAAGGAAGATGTTTTCAGGCAGCGACAGTTAAAAACAAAATTTGATTTTTTAAAAAATATTATCACTGTTACTTTACAGCGTCTGACTTCAGCCTTTTGTTGCAACTGACCTGTGTACAATCGTGGTGAGTTCTTCCACCGATCGCCCGTTCAGCAGAATGTCCATCTTTATCAAATCAGCAGCCTGGTAGCCTGCGTTCTCATAATCGAAGCTACAGTGTGGAAGATCAAATCAGAAACACGGTCTGCTGAATGCATGGAATACTTTCAGAGTAATCAGAGGCCGTGATCTTATCCTACAAGATACAAGAGGGGGAAAACTATGGGATAGGAGGGAAAATATTATTTCCTTTTTCTTTCTTAATAATTACATTTATCAAAAAGACCTTAATAACACAAAATGTTTATGACTGCTGACGACAGCACAGTACATATTCATATTGTACTCGGTTAGTTTTACCTTGCATATCCAGATGACATTGATTTGAGCAGATCGTAGAAATCCACGACGACTTCATTTAATGGGAAGATATACTTCATCATGACACGCTGGTCGTCTATGTACACCATGTTCTTCTGGATAGCTCTGCGATTCTTTTTACAACAGACACAATATGATACAATTTTTTGCTTTCACTGGTCTCGCATGTAATTACAACTAGGGAAGACAGGCGGCGTACACGTGTGTGTGTGTGTGTGTGTGTGTGTGTGTGTGTGTGTGTGTGTGGGAGATACTGCCTGTAGACGCTTCTGTAATGTGGAAAGGTTTCCAAGTACAGTATTTTTTTCTTTTTGCCCAAAGACCAATTTGGAGAGTGTAAAAGCCATGGCTGCACTCTAATATCTCCTGTCAAACTTCATTTTACAGTCGGCTTGAGAATCAGGCCAACTTGACTGTGAGTTTTTAGAGGCACTATTGCTCTCTGACTAAAAAAAAAAGGATCTACACTCTAAACAGAATGTTTACAAGGTATATCCATATGGATCGAGTATAAATAAATAAAAAAATTAACAACAAAGAACAAATTCAGGTAAAATAGTCTCAAGACACCATTACTTTTTTCCATTTCCCTCTTACCAAGCAGAGAGACATGATCTTGCCAGTGTAAGTGTCTGGAGCAAGAATGGTCCCGAGCACCATGGGCTCCAAATACTCGGACACAACCGATCTGTCCGGGAACTGAGCGGGGTTCACGATGGTGATCTCCTCACTGCCATGCTCCTGAAATGAGAATCAACTTAAACCTGCAAAAAAACATCCAAAAGCGTACGTGATATTATAGTTAAGTTCAGCTCAAACACTGTGCTTTCGGTATGAAACATTTACCCCCTGCAGGCTAGAAAGGAAGTCCTTCATATTTTTCAGAATATCTCCTATACAATCTAGCAAATGAATTGTTGTACATGTATCTCTACTACATAAAATAATAATCTAGAATCTGAACAACAAAATATGCATCATGCCTTCAAACTGGCTGTGATTTTGCCTTGGCAGCGATGCCAGACAGCCTCCATTTTTCACCAATTTCCAAGTGGCAACCTCTTTTTTTTTTTGCAGATTGTGACAGTGCCAGGCCAGGCCCCATTGTAAGGGCAGGAAGTGGCTCTTACCTTGATGAGTTTGGCCGAGGAGAGCACGGCCTTGTAGGGCACAGTGGGCGCCGTGACTATAACCGAAGCATTGTATTCCTGCTCCAGCCTCTGATTGAACACCTCCATATGGAGAAGACCCAGGAAGCCAAGTCTGCAAGGGCGATGGGAAGGTCCACAGGTTCACTTCAGTTTTATAATTGATATTGCTTTTTAATTATGGAGAGCCTCGTTGGAAAGAATCCAGGAGTGAGTGAGACGTGTTTTACAATAGCTCATGTCAAACGCTGTGGAAGTTTGTGCAGAGACCTCCCCTGAGTTCTGTACTTTTTGCACAAAATGCGGATACATTTTTCTGCAAGAGCAAATTACATGGAAACGTAATGACTTTGGGAGGCTCTTAACTTTAATGGCTGCACTGCTCAGTGATTTCACTGGTACTGTATATGTAGAAAAATCCCCACTCCTCAGGTTGTGGATTATAAAGACTTAAAAAAAAAAGAAGAAAAATTCTAATTCATAACATCCTCACCTCCAGCCTGCTCCCAGGGCCAGACTGCTGTCTCTCTGCACTGTGACACTCGAGTCATTCAGGGTCAGTCTCTCAATGGCACTGCGAAGGCCCGGATAGTCTGACTGGTCCATCGGATACATGCCTGAGGGACAGAAGAAGAAGAAGAAAAAAAAGGCAGAGAGCACATCATCAGCATAAAAGACTCTTTTCCTTTTGGAGAGCACTGGCTGCACTTTACTGTACTCGCTGGTGAGACACAACAAGCGCTGGAGGGGCCTTCACGTCCACAGATACTAGAGTTCTAATAGTTATGATCATCTAAATCCTGTTTGTTGTTGTTCGAAACGTGCTTTTAGCAGTTGCAGCTCCTGGTCTCATCTTGCAGAACAGAAAAGCAAGAAGCAGCTGTGGTTCTTACCGGCAAAGACCATGGGCTTAGCAGGTTTAAACCCAGGGAGAGCTTCTACTGGCTGCTCCTGGAGGTAGAGTGTGTCTCCAATCTGGGCCTCCTTCACATCTTTCATCCCTGCTATCATGTAGCCCACCTGGCCTGCAAACCTACACAACAACAAGAACACAATACAATGTTAGCAAACATCTCAGTAGACAGTCGGGACATTTGTTCACAGGATCATTATCTGCTATGTGGACCAGAGATTATTAAAAAAACAACCCCCACAGCTATTCAGTAGGCTGCCTCATTATGATTCCAAGCTATGTGTTGCATTACGTTATCTTATATGTGCATTGCAATAAATGCAATTTAAATTCATGGCCACATTTAACTGATAGTCTAGCACAGCAAAATCTGTCCCCTCTTTTTAGTCATAAGGATTTTAGAGCTATAATCATTTAAAAACTACAGTATCTTTGCACAACTAAATATGTGACAGCAGAAATAAAATAACTCCATTACATACACAAATACACATATACACAAACTATCAAAACTGATATTTTTTTTGTTGATTGACTAATTCTTTTTGCTTCATTTCTAATATTAGCTCCCTTGGATGAAATACCAAACAGAGAGAGATGTGGTGAAACAGAAGCAATGCCACCTACAGCTTCTGTGTTGGGTGCTCGTCTGGTCGGAGAAGCCCCAGCTCGTTGACCTCGTAGGTTTTGCCGAGATACGCTGAGGTGATCTTGTCCCCCTTTCTGACCTGACCTCCAACAACAGCGATGTTGGCCACCACGCCTCTGTAGTGGTCGAAGTTGGAGTCAAACACCAGGGCCTTGAATGGGTCATCGGTGCTTGCAACAGGCCTGAGAATAAAGATGGAAAGGGGAAACAGCTTCATTTTTTAAAATTCAAACATGTTTCATGTGAGAAATAAAACCACCTGAGCCTTCTTACGGTGGAATCCTGTTCACAACCTCTTGGAGGACCTTTTCAACGTTTGTTCCAAGTTTAGCTGAGATCTGAAAAAAGATTAGATAAAAAAAATTAGGACGCATTTAAAAAAAATATGCAGCTTCTGAAGAAAACAATAATTACACTTAGATCAGGTTCCAACTAACCCGAATGCATTCTTCACTTGGAATATCGAACACCTTTTCAATTTGTGACTCCACTCTGTCCGGATCAGCATTTTTCAAATCAATCTGAGGCATAAAATGTCAGAGAAGAAGTAGCCAACGCACAGAATTCCAGAGGCAAAGTAACATGTGAAGAAACCAAACAGTGGCTGGTCTGAATGTACCTTGTTGATGACAGGGATGATCGTCAGCTGAGCTTCAAAAGCCAGGTAGAAGTTAGCCACAGTCTGCGCTTGAATCCCCTGCATGCGACAATAAAACATTAACGAGTGCATCACATGGAGCAAGTACAGCCGCAGTGATTCGAAGATAACACCAGCTTCTGTACCTGATTGGCGTCGACAATCAACAGGACACCTTGGCACGCAGAAAGCGATCGAGACACTTCGTAGCTGAAGTCAACATGACCCTGGAGAGAGCGCAAGATGTAGTTGTGCGGCATGTAAAACAAATCAATTTGACAGAAGAAAAAAAAAAAATCGCAAGAACACCAAACATACACACATTTTCCAACTTCGCTAGATTCTTCTATTTGCACAAGTCACTTAATGTGTGATTTAACAGCAACGAATATGATGGACAAGGAGTTGAAATCAGGCAATATGCACTTAAAGGGGCAGTAAGCTATTTCAACGAAATTTTTGTAAAAATCTGCGAATATTTCCTCACGGTGCGCTGGCTGTCGGTTCTGTGTGCGCAAACAAAAAAAATCTGTTTGTTTGGCTCTGTAAATTGAAAACCCCCAAAAATATTGCGGGCCACACCTCACAACACCGTGTGTGTACAGTTTGTAAACATCACTCCCCCGACACCTCAAGAGACGTGCTAGCAGATGACGCCACGACTCAGGGGCTTTGGCCTGGTGGTACGGGTCTCACATACCCGAGGTTGCAGGTTTGGCGGCCCGCTCAGTGCAGTAAAATCACAACAACAACAAAGAGAGAGACAACCTTTCTCCTAAATCGATTACTGCCCATTAAATACATATCACACAGTAAATAAATGGTACATTTTCTTCCAAACTAGTGTTTTCAGGCCTAAATTCAGTTGTCGTCTTTAGACTATCTTCATGGTACATAAGGACATTTTTGTGATGCATTAAGTAGGTAAATATATCTGCCTAAGCAACTGCCTCGAGGTGCAGAGTTTGCCATGAGGCATTTTTTCCCACCCTCTCCTCACCAGCGTCCCACCCAGCCGGGGACCTACCGGTGTGTCGATGAGGTTCAGGAGGTACTGTTGACCCTGATGGCTGTAGAACAATGAGGCGGTCTGGGCCTTCACTGTGATCCCTCTCTCTCGCTCCACCTGAAGCTTGTCCAGCACCTGCTTGTTCTTCTCAGTCTTTGCTATGGCACCTGTTTGAAAGCGACGTCGTAATTATCTTGTCTCCTTAAACTACTATTCTGTGATTTAAACCACTTTAAGATGGTGAAAATTCTTTAGAGTTAAACTTGAGCTGTGTGTGGTGAGCAGACACACCAGTCATCTCCAACAGCCTGTCAGCCAGTGTGCTTTTCCCGTGGTCAATATGGGCAATGATGCAGAAGTTCCTGATCCTGTCCGCGGGGAACTTGGACAGGTCAATGTTCTCCTGGAGAACAAAAGGAGAGAAGTCACTCAACAACTGCTGGCTTGTTTTCAGTAACCAACCAATCTGTAGTAAGAATAGATCAAATAACGTAAGATAATCCTATTTTTTTTCCCCTTTCCCGGTGTAACGGCAGCCCAGAGACAACATGAGCACAGGTTTGACAAATAATGAAATATAATAGAATAAGAATGAGACCGAATTGAGTAAAATAAAACAGAACTATATAAAACAATTAGACACATTATATAAGAACAATTCCACAGATAATATATTGAATAATTCTATAACAATACATAACCATAATTATGTTCAGTAATTCAATGAATGAAGTGAAATAAAGTCATTTACTCTGTGGACTGCAGCAGCACTACTCAACCTCAATGACAACACACACACACACTCATTGTAAATGTAACTGACTCTACACACTTGTGGATTACTATGACCTGAATGCATGACAACCCACACACACACACACACACACACGCGCGCGCGCGCGCGCACACACACACACACGCACGCGCACACGCACACACTGTAAATGTAACTGACTCTACACCCTTGTGGATTACTACGACCTGGATGCATGGCGATCTCCACAGACATTATTATTATTAATAATCACGTATGCCAGTGATCCGTCTGGAACTGGCGGACCCTCCGGTCACCTTGTCCGTCTGCGTGCTGACGCTCCTGACGCCGCAGCAGAGGACGGGCAGCCTCCTCGGGCAGCGGCGTCTCCACCCTGTGCACCGCGTCGTGCTGCACTCCTGCACTCTCCTCCTGCACACCTTGAACCGACACACGCGGCTCAGCAGAGGCGACAGCGCGCACAGCGACATGTTGTCGATCGAGCCCGCCGTCTCACGGCATCGTGCGGAGGGTGAACAGCGCGAGGCTAGCGTTAGCCGACCGTGTCAGTGCGCTCCGTGTGTAGACTGCAGCCACGGCGGTGGCGCATTGGGGAACAACAAAAGGCAATTACAACGACGTATTAAACTAAATACACGAACATTTACACTTAATAGTCCCGTAATAACCCCGGTGCGTGAGCCTCTTAGGTGGCTGACATTTTGGGTGACAGTTCACCTGCAAGGGCTTGTGGGAAATGTAGTTTTTTTTTCTCTTTCTCCCCCCCCCCCCAGATCAAAGATGATGAAAAGAAACAAGATGAGACTCTACATTATGAGTTCCGTTTGTTCTTTGTTAAAGGGACAGTTCAGTGATTTTGAAGTGGGCTTGTGTGAGTTACTTATGCATAGTTAATATGTCACCTAGTGGAGATGGAGATCAGCGATGTCATTTAACGTCATTTAAAGTGGAAGTAGCGTAAGTCTGAGTCCCACTGTTGCAGAGGGGACCACCGCAAAACCTCTTTTCCGACACATTTTTAAATGCTTACCTAAAAAAATAATATAAGTTCAATTGTATCCTTGAAGAGGTATTTTTTCCCTGCTTCAGCTTTCCGCTAGACGGCCGTTTAAGTTTGCACTATTTTTCAAGCGCACTTCGGACGTGTATTTACTGGAAACTGATGAAAAAAAAGTCCTCCAGCATGAACAATTTAGATAAGCATTTAAAAATGTCGGGAAAAGGACATTTTGCTGTGATCCCCTCTGCAACAGTGGGACTGTGGGACATTAACTATGCATAAGTGACTCATACAACCCCACTTCAAAATCACTGAACTATCCCTTTAAAAGCAAGCCTAGCAAGGGAGAGCTATTAAAAACGTCACTTGTGACTGTTACACTGTTCATTTTTAATTGTGTCGTGACGTTTCCATTGTCCCTGTGTTATTTTCACCCTGCTTGGTTTTCTGATCATATTTTTCATGGTTCTGACAAGTTATGTGTTCGTTGCACACGCGCATATGTGGGGAATTTTGGTGAATTGTATTATGCCAAGTGTTGGGCAGTAACTAATTACTCGGTAATATATTACCGTAGTATAATTTTATAAAGTAACTAGTGGTGTAAGGGATTACAACTTTAGAAAGAGTAATTATACTACAGTTTCTGAATCAACTAACGCTGCATTAGTAATTACTATATGATGACGTGTACGCGCGGGCAGGTGACGTCGGATACAGCTACGAGCCAAAAGGCTAAACGAAGGATGGAGGATGACAGAGATCTGGAGAAGTTTGTTGCTGGGTATATCGTAGATAGGAGCTTTGAAAAGCTTCTGCTAATGACATACAATCATTGTTTCACTTCTGAACTTTAGGACCTTGCTTAATATGCCAGGGCAGAAATAACAGAAGAAGAAGCTGGACACAATATCAGCTTGGGTGTTGTGTTTTATGTTCTGTAAAACCATCAGATACTCCTTGCTGCTCTTATGACTGAATATGCAGAACCCGCAAAAGTAACATAGTAATATAACGAGTAACGTAGCTAATTACTTTTAAAATCAAGTAATAAGTGAGGTAATATAATTCGTTTTTGAAAGAGTAATAAGTAACTTATTACCCTTCCTGAGTAACTTGCCCAACACAGATTATGCCTTTGTCTGTCTAGTCTATTCGATGTTGTTGAGCCACTCAGTGACAAAGTTTAAATTGTGACCTGCCAGGGGACTGCAGATTAATTAGCACTAGGCTAACTGGTTCAATTCATCAAATGGTTGCATTTGTATTCAAAATTGTGCATGGTCCCTCTTAAGTAAAATATTGAATGAATTAATTAAATGAAATGTCACTCTGAGGTCTAAATATGGAATAATAACATACAGAAATTAATGTTTCGAAAGCCGTAATGGGGGGATTGTTATCTTGTCACACTTCTTTGGGAAAGCCTAGTCAGCCGGAAGTCCCGCCCACTCAGGCGATGTCTCAGATGGGGGATAAAAATGGATATCAGTTGCTATGACAACGAAGCTGCCTCTTGCACGAGAATAGATTCCTGCTTCTCTTCTTTGTGCACCCAGGGATAATAAGCCTCTATTAGCCCGAGTTTATGCCTTTTTTCTCTTCTGCACTGATGAATTCCTTTGGCTCGAAGAGATCAGCGTGTATTTCGTACAGATAGTACAAAAAAACCAAAAACAACCCTCTCCGATAATTTGACAACATTTCCATTTTCTCAGCAAGTCTTCCGTCAAATCCGAACAAATCCCTCAACCCGAAACAACCACGTCGTTTGTTTGCTCCAATGCAAATGACCCATAGGAATGTTTCATGAATTAGCCTCCCAACAGTGGCAGGAAATATGCTACGGATAAACTGGTAACACCATTTAATGATGTGACATTGCCGTGGTCAATTTGTGTTTGAGTTTAGGCACAAACAACTTGGTTAGGTTGAGGGAAAGGTCATGGTTTGGAAACACAAGGTGATTTAGCGATCACCCGTCAATCAATCCGCCTCCTGCCACTTGTCACTCTAAAATGGCGTCACCAGACACATCACATGGCTGCTACTGTACAGTAGATGTCACTTAACGGTGAAATGTAACTTCGGGTCGCAACAAGCCACTCGCACAAATGACCTGTGGGGTCTTTTTTGCTTTTGGGAGGACAGTCTCACTCTTCCCCGGTTGTCGCTGTCACAACATTTGTTCCACAGATTTATTTGGCACAGCAGCAAAAACACAAATGCAACTGATGACATTCACGAGGACTGTCCTCCATCGACACCCTCACCTGGATCACCTGAGTGGAATGCAGTCAGTGTTATTAATTACAAAATATCTGTCATACAGTATTTTGGCATGACATTCTAACCATTGACCATCCATGCATCACTACAGTGAGCAGGGTCAGCAGTGAGAACAGCAGACTTCACACTGGGGTCTTCGCTGAGCTTAAAAGGCGGAAAGATCCAAAAATTAAACTTCAGCGAGCTTTGCATCACAGTTCAGTGCCACGGGGCTTTTTTGTGGCTCCTACCAAGACACTTGTAATGATAGTCTCTGGCAGCATTAGAGCACTGGTTGACTGTATCCTCTCCTGCCGAGGACGAGGGGGCGGGGGGGGTGGGTTGCGACACGCGTGGTCTTGTGATCAGGCTGGGCCGTCGTGAATTGCGAGTTTCATTTTCTATAAACATCCGGATCTGGAGGCCAAAGTGGTTCATGCGACAATAATGCCATTTCAAATATGACCACTTTTAGTTGAATTACCTTACTGTGGAACTTGATGTCAAAAAGGGACCGCTGTAAAAAAAATGTACTTGTACATTTATAAAATTCAATTTGAAATATTATCTGACCATTTCACATTTCACCAGGACCCTTGCATTCATGCCCTTGAATATCTGACGAGCTCACTAGCTAACTTCAGCAGGAGGTTTATAGGGAGATAGAATCCTGCCAAGTATAAGGTCAGTCCCCATGGTTTTTGTAATGGGCATAGTATAACAACTTCATTGGCACTGTAGTTATTATAAACCAAATAATTGGTAACTGTTAACACGTGCTCATTTGCTACAGTCAAGTGTCAGATAAAAAAAAACCCTCAAACAAATATGATGGACAACAAATGCTAGGATCAGATATGAGGTTGTTGTTTTTTCCTCCCAAAAAGACATTGTACAATAAATGTAAACTGTTGTATTAAAATCATTTTCAAACACTACAGATGGAAATTCAGCTGTATTTTTTATGGCTTCCTTGGCTCTTTTCTTTACATGTGATAACTCCAAAATGGTGTACACCAGCTTGGCCATATTATCAGTGTTTTTAGCCAATAACCAGTACAGTAATATAAGTATTTATGCCACCTGCTATAAACAACAAGAAACGGTGGAGATATGTCAAGTTGATTCATATTCCAGCCGTGAAATGTCACACTCAGTACATATCCTGGTCCAGTTCTTCAAAAACTTAATGGGAACCATATCGAAAAAACCTTGTTGTATATCTAAAGACATGACAAAAAAAGAGGTATAAAGAATTGAAATGATGTGTTTTATTAGAAACTGTGCACAGAATCTAGCATCCACCTCTAGTGAACAATCATTTTATCTGGAATGTTTACTACTCTACCAGGGTGTTGGATAAAAAAACTGAATTTAAAATAAGTATATCCGACAACATAATTTGTAAAAAGTCAAATGAAGTCTGAGATTCCACCTTCATGCAAAGTTTGATTCAACAATCAAATTCAACTAAAATTCAGCTGAAAAAGTAAGAAGTCTTGTATATTGGCTACTGATATGGGGCTGAACGTGATTTGTCTTATCAATACAAAATGGCAGAGATTTTGAATGAGCAACTGTATCTTGTACAAAACAGGTTCATAAAGGTATATACTTTTAATTTTGCCTTGCCTGATATGATTTGATAGATATTTAACCAGCTACACAACCTGCCCCTGACCTCAACTAACAGCATGGATGGTTTTTGTTACCGCTATGCCTCGTGCTCAAAAAAGTACAATCATTGGTTGTCCCTGTTATTTCGTTGTTGAGGAGGCTCGTATGGCTTTTTAGTTAGCCCTAAGTTTTATTTATATGGAAATCAGTCTGTGATCTATGATAATTTCATGATAAAATAAAGCAATAATTTGCTCCCGAATCCTGTCTGTGTCCTTTCACTTTGGCCTGTTACTCAAAAGATGTGCTGGCGGAGTGATGTGACAATTTAAAGAACACGCACATGATTCACTTTATCTTCACACTGGCACAAACCGGGTTTATGTTTAGAACCCCATGCCTTTCATATCTGTCATTACTTCAAAAATAATGGGTGGGACCGTGATATGTGCTGGACACAGGCAGACGCTGGCTATGGATGATGAAGAAAAACATGTAACGACAGACGTGCCGATTTGGACGTTGACCACATCGCTCCACTTAACAACAACAATTCCACACTGTACTCCAGAGTTATTGCCACTGTTGGTAAGCCAATAAAAAGCTGTTTCAAAGTTTAAAAAATAAAAATGAATGGGTTTTCCTGCATTTAAACCATGCCGTAGTAAACAGCATGTTACATTATTTGGAATTGAACCGTGCTAAAATAGCCAAATAAAATAAAAATGTACATGAAATTTGAATAGTTCGTAATTTCAAATTAGTGTGCTTGTGAAGCAACATACCTCTTCTTTTTATTTGTTGTCTCAGATTCTTCACTGTTCATACGGCACTGATCATTTTAATCACCAGTTAATACTGTACAGTACGTGTGAGAAGGGGAAATGGGTCACCCGTGATGACACGTCTACAGAAAATTATACCCAGATTCTGCAGCTCTGTTGCTAATTAGCCCCCTGTTGCTCATTGTTTCGGGACTCATTCACTGTATGTATGTGTATGCTTCAAAACTCTCACCAACTTAATTTAAAGCTAAAATCTTGTTGTATTGTAAACCCCTGTAAATTTTGTATGAACAAAACAGTCTTCTTTAGTTTTTCAAATAGATATTCTGCATTATTACAAATTATATCACAGTTGTGATGCAAGAAGCATTACACTGTCTCACAAGCACACTCATTTTGTAATTTCCTCTGGGGTTTCCCCGCCCCCAACAGCCCTTTGGCTTGAAGTATTTTAATAATTCTGGAGGTCAGTGTATGATTCCAGTCCCATACCTGTAGTCAGATAATAAAACAACTTTTACACTCTTACACTATTATACAAGTGTGTTTTTGCATTGGCTTGGAAAGAAAAAACACTCTTAGATGGCAAAGACAAAGAAATATGAAATAAGCAGTCCCTTTCACTCAAAAGAAAAAAAATATTCTGTAATATCAATAGAGTGGACATTACTAGCAAAACTCAACACATTTAGAAGAAATCTGAAATAAAATGTCTGTGCTCATGTTAATGCAACTACTCTTCTTTTTCATTTGTATGTACAGTGGCCACATACTGTAACTGGAAACATACTTTCAAGGAAATACGCACTCTACTCAAAGTAATCACACGATATGTCACCATGAAACCATGAATATAAATGTACATACACATTTACAAAAGCTAGGCTTATTAAAAGTGCTGCAGACGGTGTAGAAAACAGGCAGAGATAGAGGATCACACCGCAGTCCGGGATTTCATTCTGCAAAGGGATGTGTACACAGTTGCTGGAGGTATTTGGTTCGTCTCTAGGTCCCCAGACCAGAAGCTGTTAAAAGTGGTCTTCAGTTGGAGGGGACCATGTCCTTTATAATGGGTTCTCGGTTTAAGTAGGTGGCCCAATAGACGAGATTGAAGCTGCTAAAGAGAACCGGAAACAAAATCCTTGACATCCTGTCAATTTTGCTCACGCTGTTGAATGTCTTCTTGGCGTCTTGCACTTTGCCATCCGCTTTGGCCTTGTTGGTGTCCGCAGCGCCACCTTTGGCGATGGTTGGAAGTGTGCCCGAGTCCTTGGTAATGTTAGGCGCATAGTTGGCGACTGCTACAGCGTAGGCATTATTCTTCTTCATGACGGATGCCCTCTCTTTTTTCTGTGGAGAGACGACAAGGATTAGGGGGGAAACCATACAAGCAGCCTCGCTTGTCACCAACTATCTCTGAATTGAGAATACATGTAAATGAACAGGCACTGTGGCAATGGGCAGGTCCTGGTAATGGACGGAGAAACATTTTGCAGCATCAGAATGAAGGACAGCAAAGTTAAATATATGAACAGTTTGTTAAGGAAGCTGTGTTACTTTACATACTTTCTTCTTTTTAGTTCTCGAAAAACGTTTCAAGGGTGACATGAGATCACAGCGTACAGTACTGATGCACATGCACCCACAGTAATCAGGAGGTGGAAATACAGTGGGTCACATAGGATGTAGCATTTGTAAGAAAGTTATATAATACTCCATGCTGGTGTGATCAGGTTAAATGAAAGATATCCTTGATATAAAGACACACTGTAAGATTATCCCTCCTCAGACTCACGGCAGATTTCAGATGGTACAGTAGACTGTAGAGGGAAAATTATACTGCATTCAGCTACAATATCCAGCCTCACAATGACAATTGAGACTGAACGTCTTTAAGGAGTTGTAGAATTATTTCTTTCATAAAATATTCAATGGATCTTTTTTCTCTCAGCTGTTTTCATTCAACGACAGGACTCTGTCCAGATACCTTGCTGACCTACCAACACCATGAATGATGGGATGAAAAATGAAACCAGTGCATGTTATTTGAATTGCTTTATTGATCAATGTCAATCTTTTTTTTAAATTTAATCTTTTTATTTATTTATTTGTTTTTTAGTTTGCTTACTAGCTCTCAAAACTATCTCTAGCTAAAACCTTAAGATGAAATAAATGTATTTCATATTCTTACAATCTTTCCCTGGGTAAGGAAATTACATTTATTAATGATGCTCTGTATTTAGCCTACATTAGTTTGCACTATATAATATCCTTTATATGAAATATAGTTTGTAACTCGTAACTCTCCCCGAAGAAGAATTTTTCAACAAGCGTAAAACAGTTTTCTGTGTTTTTCTTTCTTCAACTGTTTCTAAAACCAATGGTTATGACTGGGGTTGCATCTAATTGACAATGTCAAATCATTTTGGTATGGCCGATTACACAGATTTATGGTCCTTGCTCCCTGATGAGCATAATACTGAGTCTGACTCACCGAATGCTGACTGTGGGGATAAGCCTCCCATTAGGCACCTAATTCAAGAGGCATTCTCCTCCCCCTCCTCTTTCTGCCTGTTGCCGTTTTCAAAAAGATCTGTCTTCTGCTGTTTTTTTGTGGCGTTTGAAGAAAACACACCATTGTACAACACTCACATAGCCTGACCTGTGTCTCCACAGCACTGTCTGAGACTACACAAGCTACATACATCTATTTGAAGTCTAGCTTTCTACACAGATTTGATCTCAGTAATACTTTCTTCTCGGTTTCATTACATTACATTCATTTAGCAGACGCTTTTGTCCAAAGCGACTTACAATGAGTGCATTCAACCATGTAGATATTACCCAAAGTGCAAGAATCGAAAGAGTACATTAACATTTGTCAAATAGGCATAAACATTAATATAAATTCAGGGAGTAAGGTGACTTTTCAGTCTGCGACTGAATGATTGAAGGGATTCTGCTGTCCTGATGTAAATGGGGAGTTCGTTCCACCATTCAGGAACCAGGACAGAAAACAGATGGGATTTAGTTGAGTGGTGGATGCCCGCCTCTCGCAGTGAGGGCGTAGCAAGCCGTTTGGCATCAGCGGAGCGGAGTGGACGGCCTGGGGTGTAAAGTTTGATCATGTTCTGGATGTAGGAAGGGCCTGAGCCATCGCAGCACGGTAGGCGAGTACCAGTGCCTTGAATCGGATTCGAGCCACCGCCGGAAGCCAGTGCAGGGTGTGTAGGAGCGGTGTAATGTGGGAGAACTTGGGTAGGTTGAAGAGCAACTGGGCCGCTGCATTCTGGATGAGCTGCAGAGGTCGGATGGCACATGCTGGCAGACCAGCTAGGAGGGAGTCGCATTAGTCCAGGCGTGAGATGACAAGAGCCTGCACCAATAACTGCGTCGCCTTCTCGGTGAGGAGCGCACGTGTCCTGCTGATGTTGTGGAGGATGAATCTGCAGGATAGGGTCGTCACTGCGATGTTGGCAGCAGAGACAGCTGGTGTGCCACACCCAGGTTCTTTGCAGTTCGAGCAGGGGTCACTACAGAGTTCTCAATGGTGATGAAGAGGTCGTTGGTGGGAGACGCATTCCCTTGGAGGAAAAGCATCTAGGTCTTGTCCAGATTGAGCTCGAGGGTGGTGCGTGGACATCCACTGAGAAATGTCAACCAGAAAAGCAGAGATTTGTGCCGCCACCTGTGTTTCAGATTGTGTGGAAAGGACCACATGAGTTGGGTGTCATCTGCGTAGCTATGGTAGGAAAATCTGTGTGAGTGAATGACAGAGCCTAATGACCTAGTGTACAAAGAGAAGAGGGTGGGGCCCAGAACAGAGCCCTGAGGGACCCCAGTAGTGAGGTTGCGGGGTTCAGACATAGATCCTCTCCAAGTAACCCTGTAAGTGCTGTCCTTGAGGTAGGACGCAAAGAGGGAGAGTCCCAAGCCTGAGACTCACAGTTCTTGGAGGGTGAGGGTAGAAGGATCTGGTTGTTCACTGTGTCAAAAGCTGCTGAGAGGTGGAGCAGGATGACAAGACCGGAGAAGAAGGCTGCTCGAGCTGTGTGGAGTTCCTCAATGACATCTATGAGGGCGGTCTCTGTTGAGTGCGTCTGCCTCGACTCCAGACTGGTGGGGGTCGAGAAGGTTGTTCTGGTGGAGAGCTGCAGAGAGGTTTCTGCAGTACGTCAGTATTTTGATTGTCTATATCTCTTTTGTCTATAAAAAGGGTCTGACAGCTACATTATCACAGTTGTACACACTAAGGCTGTGAGTCACTCCCCTGCAGAAAGTGAGAGCATTACAGTGAGTGCTTTGCCATGGGGGCACATAGGCTCATCATGGTTAAATGAGAAGAGTGCATTGATGGTCTGAAACAATGATCCTCTGCAATGCTAATGCTGCAGTGCTAATAAGTGCTCTTGTTCTTTCGTACTCACTGTACTGATCTTACATGTTACGCATTAACCCGTGTTCTCATGTCGTAGGCTGACGAAGCAGTGTTGGACAGATCGGAGCTGACGGCGCGACACTGTGGAGGGTTACACCAGCCATTACCACTCCTCCACTCTGCATCCAGCAAATGTTTTTCAAACCTCCCGTCTTAAGTGTGCAAGTGTTGCTTTCTTCAGTGCAACGCTAATGAATTCTCTTTCAAAAGGGAGATTGTCAGAAAGACACGTTTTTCTTTTCTCCTCATTACCTTGTCATTCATAACGCTCTTTCCGTCCCAGGCCCAGCCGCGCTTTGTGAAGTAATTGACAGTGGCAAACTCAATCAAAGCGGAGAAGACGAAGGCGTAGCACACGGCAATGAACCAGTCCATGGCAGTGGCGTAGGCAACCTTGGGGAGGGAGTTCCTTGCACTAATGCTCAGTGTTGTCATCGTGAGAACAGTGGTTACACCTGGAAATGCACCCCCAAAAAAACATTTCATTAATAGTCATCATGAGATCCATAAGGAAAATATTATTTTGTATCGCATAGATACAATATATACATAACAGATTTAATGATATCAAAGAAGTGAATCAGTGTCCCTCATGTTACACACTATATAGCTGCTTTCAGACATGAACCGAAGTCTGGACATTTTGCAAAAGTCCGCAAATGTCCGGCTACACGACTAAGGAACTTTTCCTGCCAGCTCCCCCAAGTAAAATTTCCAGAAAATGTCAGAACACATCAGAAAAATGTCTGGAAAATTCACAGTGAGTGAGTGGGCGTGTCAATGTGCTCATGTCCCGCCTCCTGCTGCTCTACCCAGACGCCACAGAAGGACACCTCCTGTCGCGAACGCGTCTGACTCGGAAAAATCTCCTGCTGCATTTGTCATATGTGAAAGGCAATTACTTGTCCGGAGTTCAACTCTATTCTCCGCAAAGAATGGGCTCTACGGTCTTTTTTCAGAATAAGTGTAAGTATAATGTCTTTGTGTCTTCACAGCGTAAGGTCCCTATTAGCCTACTGTACCCTGATAATCACTGACCTTCAGTGATACTTCAAGTGTTTGGTGCGTTTGAGTTTGTTGTCCCTGTTTATTCTTGACTTCTGTATCAGTTTTTTTTCTTAGCTTACCAGTCTATGGTCATTGTTTTTAAGTCCCACTTGGCTTACAATCAGGTGCAACAGTTTGCCCAACTGGATTGAAAAAGCACCGAAGCCTCTAGTCACGTCTCTTCATTATTCCTTATCCTCTTTCCTTCCGCACTCGCGGTTTGTCATCTAATTTCAGCCATTCACCTCATTCATCCCCCAATGCCGACAGAGGGTGGGATAAATTCCATTTGCGATCGTGCGTGTTGAGATCGCACACTCGTAACACTGGGCTCAAATTACATTAATGCCATTCGGGATCGGGTCGTTCCAATAAGATACAGGTTTACTGCCGAGAAATTATTGAACAAAAGAAAGAGAGAAGAAGAATGTGTGTGATGATACTTACCAAACACAGTCCTAGCTGGCACCGACTCTCTATTCAACCAGAAAGACACTTGGGAAAGAATGACGGTCATGATGCACGGGAGGTAAGTCTGGATGACAAAGTAGCCAATCTTCCTCTTCAGATGGAAATGAGCCGTCATCACTGTGTATTCACCTGTGGACACAAGAAACCAGGCCTGTTTAAAGCACCGCCACCACGGCTGCTGCTACCACCAATCATCATTTGGTCAGGTTTAGATTCCATTCTATTATTTGCTGCCATTTGATGTCCTTATGTACAGATACAACCATTTTTTCCCAGCTATACTACTCATACACATATGTACCCCTCCATTTGCTCCATGAGTAATATTCCATTACAAAGAGCTGTGACAATCTCGTTTCATAAAGTCAATTAGATGTTGCAAATCTATTTTAAACCCTATTGTAATAACGTATCGCCTCAACTGCACTGATTTGTTAGAATTAAAGGCGATATTGTTATTATATTACGACAAAGGAGGGTCCACTCCCCCCAGACTTTACTAAATCATGGCAACCTAACGGCTAAATATCAAAACATGTGTTCCTCTGGGTTTCTTGTTTTGTGATTGCCCTGTCCCAATCCTGCTGCACATCATCCCTCAAAACAATCAGAGAAGATTGCTCTCTAAGAGCCAAATATCTACAGAATGCAGACACAGCACCACACACGATTTCTTTGTGCCCATGTTATTCACGGTACATCAGAGGGAAATTAGATTTTTATACGACGATCTTTAAGAATACTGCTTCGACGAACCAGAGCAGTCTAAGACATAGATTAGGCAGAGTGCTTCGGCATATATGATATAATAATCCAGTCACACATGGAAAAGTAGACAGTTTGATTTCCCAGTCACCGACCAAAGCCTAACAGCTGACGAGGCCAATGCTGCGGGAACAGGCAGGCCGAATGGAAGATATCTCAAAGAGAAGCCAAGATTAGTCATGAGAAGAAAAAGACGTGTTACCCATGGCAACAGAACAGAGAAACATAGCTCATTTGCGGCGTTTTTCTGAAACGAAGGCCTTGATACACGCTGCCACTTGGCAAGAGGAAAGTCCTTTTCAGCAGCAGGAAGAGGGTAGGGGTGTCAATTCCAAGGACTAAACCCCAAAGATTTTTTTATCCCTCTTTTCTTTATGGCTGTGTAGTTGTATTGCCTGCGTTTCTAGCGGTTATGTGAGGACTAATACTCTCTCCACCGCCGACACCAACCACACACACACACACACGCACGCACACACACACACACACACACACGCACACACACACACACACACACACACACACACTGGAATTTAGAGGAATTGAATGCACTGTAAGCAACCTGTGTAGCTCTACACCTTCTGTAATTGAATTTGCATGCCGTTGCCTGTGTTGTGGATGGGGGGAGGACGAAGCAAGGAAATTCCACTGGATGTGGCTGAATTTTCTCTCGAGAACCCCGTGATCGCTTCACGGCGAGGGACGACGGCAAACACAGGACGAAGATCGCGTCCGGTGTTCTACAGATTTAGGAGGACAAGGTTTCACGCCAACACGGCGGGACGCGAAGTGTCCGACAGAGGGACACGGACACACACCAGACTACGAGCTGCGCGAATGAAGACTTCCTGTGAATGTATAATACAGAGATACCTGCTGCCACACTAAGTACACTTTAATGTTTTGAGAGGCATTTTAATGTAAGTCAGTCAGACGAGGGAGCAAAGCAGGGTAAAGTCTTTTTAATGTCCGGTTCCACCGATGCAGACATGTTGTGTTTACACATAAAGCTCCTCGGGGTGATGTCTAGAAAATGTGATTGCGGTGCATGTCTGAGAGCAGCTTTTGTTCCGTCACACAGTGCACAGCCTTTCGTCTGGGTAACAGGCTGCTGCGCCGCATCTCTGCCACTTACTGAAGAGAGTAGACACAGAGAGAGAGGTGTGTCTCGCACTCCCTGGGCAGTAAGTATACTGGCGTCTGACTTCCACGTAAAAAGGCCAAAGGTTTGTCCAAACAGTTGCTATATTTGTCGCTAGTTGGAAGAAAAAGAAAAGAGAGTTCCAATAATAGAAACTGTTTGGGCTAATGCATTCGGTGAGAACAAACAAGCACTCACTCACTCACCTACTCACATTCAGTGGGGAACGACCCAAATTCTTGGCTCTGAAGCCATGGCGAGATCATTTTTTCAGATTTTTCAAGGGACCCAGCAGAGGCACAGAAAGTATTATGATCTGATCTGAAAAAAGATCTGTTCGCAAAGTGAATTTTTTTCGCACGATTGAGATTACATGCAAAGTCAATGCAAGGACGGTGGGCGACGCAAATCGCACATATGATGTGACGCGAATAACGCGAGACAACGCGAAAAGCGTGAAAAAAATTTAAATTTGCGCCATTCCCTTCATTTGCCTCTCTCCCCATTCGTGTGACACAAAAAGCCAATAAGCCAACGTCACCGATGTCCGTGTCCGACAGAGAGAGCGGACGGACATTCGGGGGTTGTGCTTTCTTGCGTTATTCACGAGAGTAAACGCGAATGATCCGGTGGGCAAACTCGCGTCAGCAAAAATTTGCTTCGTGTTTGGCGTGAACGCAGCATAAAGACCTTCAATTGAAGCGGAATATCTTAAGTTTTGGCCACTAGGGGGCAGAGACACATCTTAATTGCGAGCCGAAGAAAAAAATAAAAAACAAAAATAAAATTGCCTGACAGCAGGTGAACTTTTGCTCAGGAGTTGGTGTAGAGCACCAACAGAACTGAAAATAAAATAAAAATATATATTTACATTACACAGGTGGCCACAGACATGACTTCAAATGAATGCTAATATCATTCAGTATCGGCTGGATGTGTAAATAGGAAACTGTTTGCCAACACATTTGCCATATCGACATATATAATACAGAATGTGTTGTGTTTACTGTGTTTTCGTGTTGCCAAAATGTACCTAAAGTACAACGTAAAACCAGTGCCTCAGTGATATAAAAGGGCAAAGCTGGGACTTTATGTTTTATACATGTGTGTGAAGTAAAACATGACAACGTTTGTGTTCAGACGCGTGTTTTTTTCTCTGTGCAATCATGCGGTGACATAAAAACTACAAAAAAGTGGAACGTCGAACATGACTGTGTGACAAATAAACGAATGGCTGAACAGTGTCTTTTTATGTGACAGTGTTGCGATGCGTTCACGGGCTTGTGCAAGATGTCCGCCCCTGTGAAGCCAGAGAGCAAATTCGTTTTGTGCCAAATGACCTAGTTTGCAAGTGCGCTACACCAAACACTGACACACTAGTGATGAATGATTAATTTAAAGTCAGCCAATCAGATAATGTGGAGTGACTAGTTAAACAAGAGAAGCGGCCACTGGCAAGCATGCAGCCTCCTACTGAAGCATCGTACAGCACTTAGCCTAGATAGGGGCATTTAGTGCATGAAAAGATATTCTTACTCAAAAGTTAAAGCAGGCGTTCCCTTGATAGTGAAATGCAGTCCCAGGGGAAATACTGTAAACTGGTAATTGATACCTGAAGGGGGAGGAGGAGCTCAGGGACACTGCTGTTGACGCGCTCTCCTGGGACGTACATTTTCTTCTGAACTTTTAGGCAGAATTGAAACCTTTTTGCATTATCTGCTTTGGAGGTGATTTCAGATTTTAGTAGTGGTAAAATTTCTGACAAACCTATTACTCTTTTGAAGAAAATTGTTGGCCAAAAATGGACAAAATGAAACACTTGGCCGAAGGCCGAAAACGGAAAACTTCGTTTTTTAAATTATTATTATAATTTTTTTTTAAAGTTTTCCATTGTGCCAAATTTTTCACCATTGCATAAATTAAATAGCCCCGATGTGCATTTTACTATTTTGTCTTGATTTTCAAGGGAAAAAAAATCAATTACCACAGTACAATTTATAAATATTCATATAACACTGAACATTTCTGTTACAGTCCAGCAGACATTCAGCAAAGCACATTATAACTTAAAATAAATAAATTAGAACAAAATCATATTAAATACTTTTATTTGGGATGGGTTCCTGGGGGCGCCACTGCATTAAAAACATTGTTTGGTTAAAAAAATAGGTATTTTTACTTACACTTTCAGTGTCGAACATTAGGCGCATCTCCATATTAAAGATGAATATCCTATTTATGCTCCAGAAATGTCACACGTCATTTCAATATATATATAAACATGTCTAGATTTAGTGCTCTTTCGATGCCTTCACCAACATTATCCTGACATTCCTCACATCTGGAGCAGCTTGTGAGAACAGGAGGACTCGCTGTGTGTTCTGGTGCACATAAAGAAGACCTTCAACCACCCACTCCTCCCTCCACTTAACAGTTAAAGTCCGAAGGTGATGAGACTAAGGTCAATATATTCCACCGGGATCTTTCACGGTCATCAAACGTAACTCATCATATTCATGATTCATATATCCAACCCTGATCTGATTTCACCTTCTTAAAGCTCCGTTCATGTGGTTTTGCTGATAAAAACTGGCTGCCTGGCAGAACTTAAAACACATTCCTCAAACTATTTGAGATAGTTTCATTCATGTAATGAATATAACATTTTGCCGAAATGGACAAAAAAAAAAACTATACAGTATAATCATAGCAGGCCTACACATGGATCACTGCTATCATCATCATCATGTTAGAACTGTATTCTAAATGCTTCCAGATCTACTACAACATCTTATTTACTTGACTTCAACAACCAGCGATGGCGCTGCTCAGTGGCAGTGTGGCTGCGCGCCCCAGCTCGTGTGAGGCAGGTTCAATATGTCTGTGAACAGATGACTGACGGGACTTTTTCCTCCAAACTTCCCAGACTGTTTCGTTCCAAAAACTGCTTCAGAATTTCGCAAGAAATAGGCAATAGTGAGAGAAAACTTTGAAAATAAATCAATAAGTCATTAGGAAGAGATTCGATTAACAGAGCTATGGTTTTTTCAATATCTTCTATCCTTGTGTGACCCCCCTCAGATTTATCTCAAGTTGCACTTCTGAAGCCCCCATAACTCTCAGGTTTTCTTTTTTTTTAAAGCGTGCTTGTTAAGCCCTTTGTGACTTCTGTTTTGAAAAGTGCTATATAAGTACTTCATGATTGGTTTATGCTTATGTCACTAAGGCAACGTGCACCGTCACCACGGCAACGCGCCCCGATTAAAACCTGCGTTTTGGTTGAAATGTGTCAGGTACATTCAGTCACAAGTTCTTTTCCGTTCTTTCTCCTTGCACTCACTGTTATTATGATATACAATAATGACAAAACATATGTCTTTAGAGTTTACATTAACTACTCCTCTGCTGTATTGTTACCAAACCACATCCACAACCATCACATCTCTCCGCACGGATCTGGAGGCCTATTCGAAGAGCATCTCGCCGGTTCACTGGATGCTGACGTGTGCCTGCTGCTCCACTCCACCCATCACCTGCTTTGGCTGCGCTCTGTGTATGCACCCTCAGGGGCGTTTACTTCTCAGTTAATAACCACTGGGGGCTTATTCGCAAAAGGTACCTGCGCGTTATTTTTCAGCGCGCTACATATTTCATTCTGTTACGCTGTGTTACAGCAGGGAGCCTTTCTGAGAGGACGACGTGAGGTATCTAAAAAAAGATGCTTCTCCTGCGCAGGTACGATCGCACATACGTACTAGACATCGCTCTTATTTCAAGTGCTGTACCTTTGACTTGGCCAGTTTTAATCATTTCCTCTTTCTGCAATTCTCAGAAAAGCAGAAGGCGAGAACACATCACTATGCAGTCCGCTCCTATTCTCTCTCTCCAGTGGCTCCCTGTCCATTTATGCACTGATTACAAAGTCTTATTTCTGACTTGGAACAAATTACGCGGCCTTCACCGCTGATTTGATTACTGCCGTCATATAATCTCCCGTCACTGTGTGTCAGATTCCTCCTCACTCCCAGCAGGTGAGAGAAAAACGGCTGCCAACCATCCCTCATCTCCCTGGAAGAAGCCCGCTATAGTCTCACAGTGTCTCTGTATTTGAATCCAGATTCAGGGCACCAGTTATTTACCACAACGTGGGACCAGTTTTTGATTGCAGTGGTGTCATTCTCATCATCATCATCATCATCATCATCATCATCATTCTCATTATCATCATACACACACACACACACACACACACACACACACACACACACACACACACTCACACACACACACACACACACACACACTTATACAGTAGTCTCACACATTGGAAATCTGGCCCCGTTTCTCGGCATCTGTGTTAATCTGTTTCCATGAAATGTGTTGCATCTATTTTGAGCCTTCATTATCTATTTCTTTTATACTATAGTCTATTTTTCCTCCTGTTTCTGTCCTTTGTTTTTCTCTGTATTCCCTTTGTGAACAATGTGCTTGTTAAAAAGTGTTAAAAATAAGTGTTACTTGACAGCTCATCGTCTTGGATGGAGCTCATTTCTATTCAAAAGAGGAACAGACAGTGCGCCAAACCCCAGTCCCCTTAGTTACTGTTGCTACGCCTGTCGAGCTCTCTGTCATCGTGGCACGTGTGCCGATGACAATGATAACGGTGACAGATTCAGCGTTTAAATCACTTAGTCACTTTTCAAAGGACGAGTCCTAGATGTCACACACAAGTAGACCAAAGTGGGCTCCTTGTTTTTCCAGCTGATGACCGTGGACTTTGACAGCCGTTGCTAGTACGTCAGCTGTGGCTCAAATATTTGAGTTGTCTGAAAACAACATCTTCATCTTACTCATTTAAAAACTAGAACCCTGTCAAGAGGTCAACCGTGTGACCTTGAAAGCTAATGATATGGTGCTAAACGACTAAAGGCTAAAGCTGCAGAGGAAGACGTTGAAAGACCACTGTTCCTCTTTTGCAGATTAGAGCTAATTCTAGTATGATAAGAAAAAATCTGACGAAACTATCATTTTGTTTAAACGTAAAAGGTATATGGCCAAAGTTCTTTTAGAGGGTACTGTATGTCCATCTCTGATAATGGTGTTGCTTCCCCACATCCGACAAAGAGCAGGACAGTGACGTCACCCTGAACTCAACTATTTTCAACGGAAAGTTCAACTTGACGCAAAATTTGTTAGATGTCAAAAAGACGAGACATTGGAATAATAACCAACTGTTGTGAGCTTCGCATTTCACGTATTTCGAGAGAAAAAAAAAGATATTTAAATCAGCTGCAGCTTTCATTAGATTGGAAAATACTGGTTAATCCATGTCTTTTACTTTTGGAAAGGGTTGAAACTACAGCATCACTCGTACTAGTCGCCCCTGCACACGACTTCAAATCCAACGTCTGAAACATTAGCTGTGCCTGATTATCGCTGCCGAACTATAATTGGATAACAGCCTTCCAGACATTTCCCCATACATTTTCCATGTATGTTTGTGAACATTTTATCTGCCATCTTTTGCTTCAAGTCCATGTTTACAGTTAATTATCCTTTCCACCAATGAGCTTGTCACTGTTGGATTCACTTGCTAACGAGCCATTCCCTTCCTGGGCTCCGCACATAGATTTTTCTTGCATCATTTCTTGCATCGCTGCACTTCTGTGAGACACTCCTGTGTCAACAGAAGACACGTAAATCACTGGGGGAAAACAGCAGCCGTTCTTTTCTCCTGGAGATCCTCCGTTCGTGTCTCAGCTGCAGCAGACAGAAGTGCTCCCTTATGTTTAGTTATGCATCAGCGTCTGCCATCTGTTTTTTATTGACGTCCATTTAAAACCCAAGGAGACTGTGCTGCATTTGAGCACAGCAGCGGCTCACCTGTCGTGCTGCTCCTGGGGGTTCCCAGGCCTTGCTGAATGCAGATTAACAAAGTACAGAACGCAGTTTAAGATGAATGAATGAATGCCAAAGCCCGGTTTTGTTGATTCTCTGTCTTGCAGAGGAAACACGAACAAAATGTTGCTCTGCATTTTTCATGCCAAGTAAAATGAAGCGTTTCACGGTCGGCTGTGACCACAGCACAAAATATCCACCGTGTAACTTTCACGCTGAAACTGTTTGTAAGGGAGATAATAGAAATATGTCAGATCCTGACTCAACAAAAACTTTCCAGGCAGAACACAGTTGTCTCATGTGTTTCACCTAAGTCTCACCTAAGTGTTTGCTTAGGTTTTTGTTGCTGCAGGTTGTATCAGAAAAAATATATTAAATAGCCGCTTATCACGGTGGCCCTGGGGGCTCACCGCACTGCAACTTGAGAAAAACATGCAAATACATAAAACACAGGCAAATTAAAAAAAAACATCTCCATCAATTTGACAACGCATGCGCAGCATTTAGAAAACACACTGCAAACACCGCAACACAAAACATTAAAGCTACAGTATGTAATATTTAGAAGAACTTATTAACAGAAATTGAATAATATATTGTCCATAACTATGTGTTCATATACGTATAAGTTTTTTCGTCGACTGTGAATGAGTTATATATAGTCACATGACGTGGACCCGGCCTCCGTGTAAGTGGCCATGTTTGCTACGTTGCATTGAATACGGTTGTTGCACAACAACGTTGCATTCGCCTTGAATTTTCAATTTGCAACGCTTTTTCGCAATGTGTTGTGTTGCGGTGTTTGCAGCGCATTTTCTAAATGCTGCACATGCATAGTCAAATTGATGAAGATGTTTTCTTAATTTGCTTGTGTCTATTTTTAACAGAGTGCTTACCTGTACTTGACTTGATGGTCTCTTGTCCGACCGTTTGTCCAAGCAGGTCATACTGGTTCAGACGGGAGCTTTGTCCTTCCACCACCACAGAGTCTGAGGCATTTAGAGTCCAGGCATAGGTCACTTCTGAGATTGTGTAGGCATCTTCAAAAAAAATAAAATAGAGAGGATAAACCCAGATAGGTGATAAATCTGGGGCAGTTGCAGCTATTGGTAATTTTTTCTTGATAGATTGCCAAATGAAAAGCCCCCCCCCCTGCTACATTATATTTGGTACTGGGTTTCCATGGGGGAAAAAAAGAAAGAAAGAAAAAAAACACTCAGTGGCTGAAGATGTACAACGTCAACAAGCAATCAATGCATTGTGACATTTGCCCTTTTCAATCAGTCACAGCAAACACTGTATGTGAAATGTGAAAGCTCGTCTGCCGACTGAAGAACGTCTGATGAAAAAGAAAAACAGGCCATTTCCCTCAATATATTCAGCTATGGAAATATGATGCCAATCATGTCATGCTGCAGATTGTTTTATGGTTGCAATGAAAGATTAATGAAAATATTGTAGGTCACCACGTACTGCAAATGCAGCAAGAGCAAATTGGACATTTAATGAATGTGAGAAGTCAAGGTATTGCAGTCATGACCCACTATAGACTGATGCTTTGATTATAATAGTAACATTACCTTGTTTATAGACCAATATCTAAAAAGCAGCTTGGAGCAAAAAAAAAAAATCCTCATCCAAATGTAAAGAAGCCATGGCAATAGAATTGGATTAAAACAGATCAAATTAACAAAATATAAATATTTGGATGAGTTTTCCCATATTTCCCAGTGACGTTTCCACTCGGTCTTTAATAACCTCTCACTCGTTCTGTCTCAGTTTAATTGCTGATGCATATTTTGTTTAATCTTGTGGGGCTGCTGCCAGAGAAAACTGAGCCATGCATCCCAGCTTCACTTGGTCCTTAGGCTGCCCCCTTGCCAAAGAACCAGCGTGGAAAAAAAAAAAGGAAAAAAGAATAGAAAACAGCATTTTACTTAAAGTTCCCTCAGGTGCTACCATCATCAGAGTTACTCACAGCTGCCAAATTTTAGTGGACAGGAATGAAAGTCCATGGGGAAATCCTCCAGATGCATTGGGCACTCGGCATGCACAGTTAACCTGCATCCAATCCACAGAAAAGTAAGGAGACTTTGCAAATGCATGAAAAGTAAACAGCACAGATTAGGAAAAAGAAGAAAAGGAAAGGAAATGGAAAAAAACAAAACTCACAGCCCCATGCACTATTCAAAACGCTTGACTGTAATCAGCAGAGCAGAGGAAACAAGGTAGTGCCGAGTCCAGCACAAATCAAGACTGGTGCGTGACTGTAGGTTAGTTACCTGATAAGAAACTGCATCGATTGTACTATATGAGGTCACTATTCAACCCCGACCACAAAAATATCTTTCAATATTTTATCTTTCAAATTGATCTTCTTGAAATGAATGTTGACATGGGGATGCTTCATTGCAAAAAAAATGCATTGGAATTAATTAGGATACATTTGGACACATCGGATTCCCCGTCACTACTGTAAAGCTGTCACGTACTTTAGCAAGTTCGTTTTTTAAATAACAACAACCCGATAACCATATTTGGAAATATGGTTATTTGGTTTGTTGTCAGCTAAGAAAACTGATACCACTCACGTCTATACACTAAATGTGTAGCTACAACCAGCAGTCGGTTAGATTAGTTTAGCACAAAGACAGGAGACGAGGAAACGGCAGCCTGGTTCTGTCCCCAGCATAAAGCTTGTTTGTGTAAAAAAAATGAAGTATGAAAAAAACAATGAGGTTGATGTGTCGGAACAGCAATTGAGCCACAGTCTGTCGGCTGCGGCTCCATATTTTAGCGTACAGACATGAAGGTGGTGTCAATCAATCAAAGGGAATGAGTCTAATTCCCAAGATGCCTCAAGCATAATCACGGCCGTGGCCACAACCTTTTCCCCAGGATGCGCCTCTGCTCGAATTACCTCATGGTGTACAGCAGTGTTCCATCATCCTTGATCCTCAACAGTTTGTTAGGCATGGTCATGTTGTGGGCCACAGACTTTTTCCCATTGTGGAAGAAGGTGTCTGGAGTCCAGATCTTACTCGCCATGAGGTTGTTGAGCGGCAAAATATTCATCGGCCCGTGAAACTTCAACCTCTCGTCCTTCCAGCTTTGCCGGAAAAAAACGTCTATGGTGTACTCCTGCGGGCAGAGGAGATAAATATATTAACCTTTGTATTCTAACAGTATCTTTAATGAATCAGCTTTCCTACAAAAATGGTCACATTCCTTCTCGAAAAACAAACCAACAACACACATCCTGCCTCCGTGTTTTATGAGAGCCTAGAAGCAGCAGTCCTTCACGGCTGACTTCACCCGCCACTAACAAAAAAACCTGGGCTCTGCACGGCTTCCTCTATTTGTCAAAGCCCGATCAAGGTGAGAGCATGCAGCTCTCTGAGCCCGTGTCTTCCTCAGCCGGCTCGGAGGCCGAGACAGCCCCTTGACCTACGATCCTGTGTTGTCAAAAGAAACCACCCGAGAAAGAAGGATTCAGGGCGGAAAGCACTGCAGTGTGAAGTGTGCGTACGTGTGTGTAATAGAGACAAGGACAGAAAAATTCCCCCAGAGTTGTTGTTTTTCTTTTCTTGACAGCTGAAGAGCCTTTGACATGTAGCTCTTATGATACTGAAACCAAGACTATGGCAGCTCTTACAGGAACAGAATTATTCTGGTTCATTAATATATTTTATAGACTATGGCAGCTCTTACAGGAACAGAATTATTCTGGTTCATTAATATATTTTATAGACTATGGCAGCTCTTACAGGAACAGAATTATTCTGGTTTATTAATATTTGTTTTCAAAGTTTTCTCTACTTTTTTTTTTTTACTGTTGCTTATAAGATATTATTAATCTCACAAAAGTAATCGCTGACCCCTGACATCAGGTTAACACACATTGCAGACGAATAGACAAGCCAACTGTAGAGCGAACAAACCTAAACAGGTTCCTTTGCTCAATTGAGCACTAGAACAGTATGTGCATGAGTGTCACAGTAGAAGCTGTACTGTAATTAAGTCGAGCTGTAGTTTATTTTGGGTCATCCCACACACGCTGTCGTCCTGCTGCCATGAATAGTCAGGGTTTTGCATGACATTTACTCAAAACTACAAAGCTATAATGCCCAGGTCTTTCATGATCTTCACACCCTTAAGAAAGAAAGAAGGAAATACTCATTTGTAGGTTGTTTTTTAAAGATCTATGTCTTCAGAAGGAGCAAATGGGCAAATGGACTGTGTCCCACAGACACGGTAGGCCAATCAGAATAGTATTGTGAGCCAGTTTCCATTGACAATATTTATTTATTAAATATATATAATATAAATATATAAGTTGTCTGATTGTCTGATTTGCCGCTGATTTTTTCCCCTTCTTAATTCTTTTCAATGAGATTAGCCCCAGTTCACTTAGCCACGCTGGGCAAAATATGAAACCAAGACCCAAGTTATTCAAACCAAAATGATCTTTCAATTCGTGGTCACTACACACCGAACCATGTGCGTGCTTGTTTAAAAAAATGCAGCTTTTTGGCCTATTGGTTTAAATTTGGCTAATGCTTGAGAAGCTATATCCAATATGTTTTCTTCCTTTTACTTGTGGACTTCAGCGGACCTCCAATCAATCCCATAAATCCCATCATGCATCCACCTCAGCAATCAGTTGAATTGCTCTTCAGGATCTGAACAAATCAATCAGGTCACAGGACAATATTTCATGCCGTTGCCCATTTTATGAGACATCTGTCCAGGCAAGAGCAGACCCGGAAATAAATCATATATTTTTAGCTTTTGTGCACTTTTTTGCTAATGAATAAATAGTCATTTCCTAAATTTCAAACCTAAACATTCCCCAGGCTGATTATACCCCACTGGTTTCACAGTTTCGACATATTTCTGGGCTATAAGACCCAGTGACTGTGGCTAAATGAGCTCTGCCAATTGACCTTTCAGCTGTTTGTCCATCCATCTGTTTGTCTAGAAGATATTTTGAAGACGACACCAGAGATGATTGAGTGGACAGATAAACCCTGGGTTAAATTGTTGATCAAATGTGGGTAGGGGACCTGGATCTGCCTCTTTCACGGGATCGTTTTTATTTTCTGGTCTAAGCGATTTACTAGTCCGTCTCTGAGACTTGTTCCACATGAACGGCGGTGTGTGTGTTCAGTCGAGTGCCTTCTAGTTTACATATCTTTCAGAGACCACCGCATCATAACTGTTAAATCAATAGATCAATCACTCGGAAAAAGGGTCTTCTGGAGGGGACGTTGATAATATGATGTGAAGGTGGTCGCATGTTGCAGAATGATAAGCAGGAAGGCCCAGGATAAACAAAAGGAGTGACTTGAATAACAAGAGGACTTTCAATAATTTATAAGATGAAAATTGTCAGATGAATAGACATCGTGCCGTCGTGAGGACCACTGGTCCCACTCCAGCGTCATGGTGTGTGTGCGTGTGCGTGTGTGTGTGTGTCGTGAGAAAGAAAGAAAGACGATGAAATAATGAAAGGAGGGGAAGCCGTGATGAAACTGAAAATATAGCAAAAACAAGTGTCTTCTCTTCCTCTGAGCATATGAACAGGCAGCACGAGGCCAACCTTGCGGCTGGCTCTGTCCTCTGAGCGTTTCAGCGACGACAAAGATATGGGTGAATAATTAAACACAATGAATCAATGTCCGGTATCTGCTCTCACCATGTCTGTGTCTGAAACTGGTCCGAAGCTGGTGACGTAGATGTTTGTCTTCACCTCAGTTACCCTGTCTGGACAAGAGACAACAATCAGAAACTATTAGTCAAAGTGCTACAAAAAGGCATTCAATTGGGGGATATGTTTTTCAGTTTTTTGATTATTTTATAGTCAATTAGTTTTGAAGTTATAATCCTCAGTATTTTCATGATATGGCCTAGGTTTGACACTAGCCAATAATTAGTCAATTCTGTTCCACTCATAGTCATTCGATGTATGTATATATTCATAGTGCTATAGTTGTTTATATAATAATAATAATAATAACACATTTTATTTATAGAGCACTTTTCGTTGCTGAAAGCAATCTCAAAGTGCTAATATATATTGTGTTATGGTTCAAAGGCCTTACCTACACAAAAGGGGTTACTGTACACTTGTCTACAGACGTATTACTGCCGCACCTAATTACTATTAATGCAAACATAAGATTTCCTGTTGTCTTCTTTTCACATTTAAAGCAATAAAGGGTTTTATTGTGTGGCGTCACGTTCTGAGATGATGGTTCGCTCCTTTTCATAAAGTCACCTTCACCTCGAGTTACCTTTAACACGTACATTTTAACTATTTACCCTCTCATCTGATTGCAGATGGAACTACAGTACATAATATGCTGTGTATAAACTTGGTTCACCTATACATCCGCTGTGGGCAGCCCTCGTAAGATCAAGTTAAGTGAGCCTTAGTGACATGGAAGCCGGGATTTTGAGCGTATAAAATTTGAACCAAATGCCCATGCCGATGTGACGGATAGGAAGAGCGGAGCCCTCATATGCTTCCCATTCAAGTGATAATGTCCGACCGCATCAGCGCTGCCGCATCAGGTCCATTTGCTCGCTCTACATTCTGTCTCTTTCAATAATTACTGAAGCTTGATCTCTCATGCTCGGGTCAATTCAAAAAGCTTTCACGTTTTACTCTACACTCTGTACTACACGGCAAACAGCGTCTCACATACAATCCAGAGAGATCATTGCTCCTGAATAAAGTGCTCTCATGCGTGGCGAGGCGGGGCCGGCGTCCCTCTAACAAGACGCATCGCGGAAATGCTTTCTTATTCATAAGGTGATGTAAATCAAGGGGATGTGACAGGTTGCCGGGAGCTTGGTGCAATTCATTTAGCATGATATATGGGGGAGTGTGTTTATTTATGCAAACCAGGCCTTTGTAGGGGATTCAGTGATCAGGCTTTTACTGTGGCTCCATTAGTTTGACTTGTTTACAGGGATGAAACACCAACCCATAAACTCTTGGTTTAAAACTAGACACCATCATGGTGCACTGCTTCTTCTTGTAAGGACACGATATGTTGCATTTGATCATTAGTGCGTAATGTACCTTTATACACTGAAATCATTCCCTATATAGTGTATTGTATAGTGTATTGCCCATGTTTGATGTCTTGGATATTTAGAGAAATCCCTATACCTCATAGACTCAAATGATGCCACAATATATAGTAGTGTATAAAGAAGTGATACATTGTGAAAAGAGAGAAGAACATGTAGACGTCTGTCAGACAGGAGAAATAATCTGGGTTATGTCTGATTTTTGCCATTTGACAATCATTCTAATATGTGGTGACCTAGTAAATGATTTCAGACACTGGCAACTAGAGCTGCAACATTTAATCGAATAGTAATCGACTGCTGAAATAATCCCCAACTATTTTGATAATCAATTAATCAGTTCAAGTAGTTTTTATTAAAAATAAATAAAAATTCTCAGATTTCAGCTTCTTAAATGTGAATATTTTCTGGTTTCTTAGCTCCTCTATGACAGTAAACTAAATATCTTTGGTGTGGACAATACATCATCTTGGGGTTAGGGAAACACGACCGACATTTTTACCATTTTATTGACCAAACAAGTTAAATAATCAACAGATTAATCGATTATGAAAATAATCATTAGTTGCAGCCCTACTGGCAATGCTTAATGCCATGAATTGTGAATGGAAAGATCAGCTGCTGTCTTTTTGCACTTTGCTTCTTGATGACCAGTGTTTTATTTCATCACAACGCAAAGAAGATGGATCTTGAGGTTTGTCCACACAACACAGATAATAATCGTTTTTATATTTTGAATTCTCTTGAATAACTTTTGAATTTTTTCTCTCTCTCCCCTTGCCTCTCGGTGCCACACACACACACACACACACACGCACACACACGCACACACACACACACACACACACACACACACACACACACACACACACACACACACACACACACACACACACACACACACACAGACACAATCATATAGCTGTGTCAAGAGCTGTTTCCAAACCCACAAGGAAAAATAAATAAATACACAGAGGTCTTTGGTAAACCAAATCCAGCACCAAGTGACAGCCACAGTCCACTTTGCATTGCATGAGTGCAGCAAACTCCCAAGCAAAACTAACCATACTTGTGCAAAATGATGCATCCTCGCAGTGGCAAACCTAGGAAAAGCACAGCCCCTCGGGGAAAATACACATTTTAAAAATATCCAGAGTGCATTTAATGCCCGGGGACGTTAGGACGCTTATTTATAGGATCAAGGACAATACTTAAAGTTCATTTATTCAGCAAGAACAGTCGTAAACATGTACTTTTTATATCATCTGAATCACTTGGTAGAGATGGGCCCGCTGAACCACATTTAATTGGTCAGACACAACCTGGCTGTTTCAGGGGACTGTGCATCCCGCTGTGCAACTATCCAAACGTCAGCTCCACGGCTGCTAGTTTGGACCGAGACAAAGAGCACCGTAAGAATCATGGAGTACTGCAGAGTCAGGGGGAATGAGGGGATGTGATCAAACTGTCGTTCTTTTTAATGGCAGCAGTTAAATGAACAACCTGTCGAGCTTTCTTTCCAAACTGCTGATCACTCGGACACAACGTCAGTGATTACAGAAAGTGTATTACAGCTTTTTGATTACATATCTTGTCTTGTAGTGTTTTCTGTGTAGTAAGCAATGCTCGCTTTAAGCTGTTTGAGCAGTCACCCCTGGCACCAATGCCATCATATACAGACTCATACAGAAATCCTGACGGAAGACGACGAGTGACACAGCATCACTCTCAGCGCAAGCCACACAAATGTTCAACAATATGAATTTATACAAGGGAAAAGGTGTCTCATCAGCCGCAACTCTGGAACTACATCAGAGCCCCACAGTAAATATTAGAGGTGTGAAACAATTGATACTTTACACAATTACAAAAATCTGAATATCAACTTTAAATGCTCCAGTGCTGTGATTTTGCTTTTTAAAACTACCAGGATCACAGGGCAGTGGTGAGGCTGAATTAATTCGTTAGCAGTTTTTTTTTTAATGGAAATGGCTTGAAGAGAGCAGTGAAATAATAAAATATATCAACATCAAAATAATCAAGATTAATGCACCATTAAAGATTACTTGTTGTATCTGAATTCTCAATTCAACCTGTTCGTTAAACAGATGCACAGTTCCGAATCAATGTATTACACTAGCAGATGTGACTGAGGTAGTGAGGGATGCTTTTTCAAGCAAACGCATGAAGATTCATTGCGTTTGGGAGTTTGTATTTCCCCGTTAAGTCTTCATTTTTCCACCTCCTGTTGGAGCAGTGACCGGGACCAGTGACCAAGTGCGAATATGAACAGAAGAGAGCTGCCTCGCAGTCACACTTATGAGGATGTGGGTGCAACCGTGCATTCCGCGTTCACTCCGCAGCCGGGCTTGGTTTCATTGACAGCGACAGACGCCCGTCGCTGCATTATAAAAGTGATCGGTACACAAAAATAAATGCAGGATTAAAGCAGTTAGGATTACGATCAGGTCCACAGCAGTTACGTTAAAGGCTCTGCACTAGGGGGAGATTGCTGCTTCTGCTGCTGAAAGAAATAGGCCCATTTAGCCATCAAATGACTGTGATTATATTGTATTTGCTATAAATAAATACAAGAGAAATGTGCGGCCTAAACCCACATAGTAATTCATTCATTGTTGGGGGGGGGGGGGTTCTTCCTCTCCCCTGAAACCTTCTAGTAGCCTCAAGGGGACACGTGGGTTCATCTTGAAAAGCTCTGCCCTAGATTCATCTTCTACATCTCCGTCATTTGATTTTCAGCGGCTGTAAAACTCACAGCTCTCGTTCAATGCAATAAAACATCCGAGCAATAACTTAATGTTCAGCCTTGATATGGGATCTTGCCGTTTTACTGTATGTGCAGTCCGCTGCGATCTATAATAACCAGCATGCGATGGATTCTACCTTCTTTAAGCTTTTAGTGTTACATTTTTTGCTGAAAGATTTTGGGGTTATTGTTTAGTTGTAGTCAATTGTACTATATTACAAAGGTGTTAACATTATTTTCTCCACAACTTGAAACTGAGAGTATTCATAAATATTAAATTAAATTAATTGTAGGTTTCAATAGGCTCTATACTTAGGTAATTTGTAATTATGCTGTAAATATATAATTGTGTTGATGATTCACTACGATGGAGCACAGACAGTATATGTAGTTCATTGGGATTCAGCCTCCTTTTCCATGTCACGCTACTTGAACCAAGAAAACTACTCAAAGGGCCTGATTCTCTATCCCTGAATATATCGTATGTATGAGTGAACACTCGCGCAGCTGTGAGACGCTCTTTTTTAGCCATTATAAATGTGTTATAAACCAAAGTCCAGCGAAGCGTTTACATGCTTTTTTCCCCACAGATGAGACATACAGATCTAATGTGTCTACAATGTGGAAATTTCCATCTGATGTCATTTTATTTTCCCCTTTACAGACTGAATTCTGCTCCGTGGTGTCGGCCCTGTGTGCATTAATGGGTACAGTGTGTTACTACACTATGAGTGTTGGGGGTTTGGCTCCCACTGGGGTCCGATCTGATAAAAATATATGTGCCCATGGTACTTTCAGACACTTTGGATAAAAGCATCTAATTTATATTTGAATCATTGACTGAATTATTTATTTCAGAGCTCTCTTAAGATTGCCACTTCTTCAAAGCTGTCTGTTGATGGAGTATCGTTGTTAATCCCATAAATCTTGAGAATGCCAAGGCCTAACCAAAAATATCAAGAAAGGGATGCATTAAGTGTAAATTTAGGTGCGATAAAGCAATATTTGATAGAAAATGGGATTTTTTGAGCTAGAAGCACTATTACTGTTGGTCCAGTTGTACAGGCTGAGCATTGCCAAGCTAAAGGAGGTCTGTTCCCCATATGGCAGCTCCTGGACTGGGCTGATGGCCCCAGGAATTTGAATTTCAAATGGCACCACATCCTGAGGGAGGAGCTCAGCTTTGGGATGAGGGGGCCAGCTGGAAAGGGGATGCCAAACATTGGCTGCTGACGGGAGAGGTGAGGATGGAGGCCACAGGCGAAAGATACAAATCTCCAAATCTAACGGAACCCTATCCTCTGTCGGGTGTGTCAAATATTTCAAACTAGTGCCATAACATTTCCCACCAATTTAGACTGCAGCAGTGTCTGAGCAGATCTCCACAGTATAAACACAAAACGTTGTGCCAGTGATGACACAAAGGCAAAGGAATCTTTGCATCTGAATATGCAAATTATCCAGGAGCTACAAAAAATATAGTAATTTCAGGGTCTGGCTCCGTGTCTTTATGGCAGATATTAGGAAATATTAAAGAGATATCTTGCAAACAAGAATATTACCTAAGTATTATGAATATTCCTACAACTACAGAGAACTGAATTATCATACTGTTTCAAATATACCGTTATTTCATGTAACCATTGTTTTTTTCCCCTGAGATATCTGACAAATTCAATGATAATTCTCTGGAAAATAAACTCATACAAGAATAAAAGCCTGTGCAGGGTTAAATGTGGCCAGTTTGGCTGCTGTTACTTTCCAGGAAGTGGAGTCAGGGTTATATAACCTACATGTTTAGTGCACAGAGCGTGTTTGTTAGTTTATACTTGGAGGGATTGCTGCCAAAGGTTATCAGGGCAACAAAAGCTGATGCTAAATGAAATGTTCTCACTCCCAATGAGCCATTCAGAGACCTGCTGTTTCATAACAAACATTTTTAGACTGAATGAATTGTACAGATATCAAATAATTAACTTCTGTGCGTCCAGCTATGGTGTATCATCTCCTTACCCCCAAGGCCGGGCCGTAGACGGTTGTCATATCCATCCAGCAGGCTGTCCAGGATCCGTGTGAACAGGGTGATGTTGGTTTTGAAGGCATCAGATGTGGCATCGGCGTTCGCTGATCTAGTCGGCAGACACACGACAACAACGTGACCAGCTAAGGTACACCTCGACTAACATGGGGTATGATTAAATATTAAATGTATTTAGATGCATAACTCAAGCCTCAGAGGCTTGATTTATGTAGAGTAAAAAAGGGGGTTATTCTCTGGAAGAGACTCCGTAAATGCACGTTGTTTTTCAAACACATGAATGACCCAGTTCAAGGCAGAACATTTGTGAGCCATCTGATCTCAGAGCCAAAACAACTCGACTGAATATGGTAATTTAATCAGAGCTGGAGACTCCTGGTAAACACATTCAGATAAGGTACTACATTAAAGCTAAACATAATCAAAGTCTCTGACAAAACCACCACAGTCCACGGCTCTGACGGGCATATTTTTACTTTGAGCAGGAAAAGAGAATATTACAATATCAATAATTTTTCACATCTGAGGATTCTCTGTTTGGACCACATTTCTCTAATTACCATTTGTGAACGCGTTGGATACTTACCGGCATCAATAGGGTAAGAATATTTTGTGTGTTCTCTTGTATGGCAACAGCCACATCTAAAATCACACCCGTATCACCATACATATGTTTAGGCTGTTTCAGGTTTGTGCAGCTAATCTTTGTATCAACATTCGCCTGCTAATGTAATGCAGTCGGTCAGCGGGAAAGAACGTTTTCCTGACTACCGCATGTCACCTCATGCGTTACCATTACAGTTACTGATATGTGTTTTTGTTAATGTCTAACCACAGATTAATGGGTGGAAAAGGCCAAAGGAAGTTTTCCCATGTTGCTCCCGTTCTTCCGATACGGTGCAAATAGGCCGTTTCCGAAGCGGACATGTTGCACAGACTGTGATTCTGTTTGTGTTGGTGTGGCTGCAAACAGCTGATCTCCACCGCAAATATTTTAATTGCCAAGTAGCCTAATCTAAGACAAATAAAAAACGGAATTCATAAATAGCCTACAGTTCCATGGCTTCACATTGTGTCAGACAAATAACCCCCCACCAACCAAGGCGGGTTGAGGGTTGCTCACATTTTGTGAGCGCGCTCTCATGCACACCCTGAATGAGAGGCACACATAGAGGGCAGCTGAATAAAATGATAGGAATAGTAACCGCCGGCCCACTAAGGCAGTGGGATTTCTCCTGGTACTGCTGATGGCCAATCTGACTACGACACCGTTGTCAATTTGTTTGTGAGAGTGCTCATGGGTATGCAATGAAATAAGATTTTAACCCTAAGGAAGTTTTATATATATATAATTACTATGTGGTGGTCAGTGTTAATACTGTAGTGGGCCATCAATGTAAATCGATTTATGTATAATGTTAATATTAATATTCATTTTGAGGGACAAATTAGTCTGTGGCGAGCTGCCACAATGAAATAATTCAGCAGAGGCAGGGATGTATAGATAGATATTAACAGTATTCCCTCTGATAGTCGTAAAAGCACATTAAAGTAATACAAAAAAAATGGTGGCTCTGTTGTATTCTACTTTTGCAGTTTGTGACAGTGAGCCAGCAGTTAGGCCTAAACGACATTTATCGCATTATTTACACTTTTCTTACTCTGACATGTCAAATGTCTGCTGGGGGGCTAATTTGGGAGTATCCCAAACAAATTCTCAGAATATGCCAGCCTCGTGTGCTTTGGTGGGATCATGGTGGAACCTCGGGAGGGATTCAATGACCTCATTCAAATTATCTCTCGTGCTTCTGACGGCCAGCCAGCCGAGCAGCTGTAGGTGCACTTCCATTATTGTATTCTATATATACAAGAGCGGTACAAGAGAGTTATAGTCAATTCTGCTTCTATCTGATATTGTAGGTACTATTCATTTCAATTTAAGTCAATAAAGTATATTTTTTTATTGTAGTTAAATAGTATAGCTAGGTCTAAGTGTCACTGGTTTGAGGAAATGCAGGTAAGAAGGAAAAAGGAGTTTATAATAATAACTAAGGTAAAAAAAAAAACCTAAAAAAAACAAGACTTACATTCCTTAAAGGAAAAATATACAAAATCCAACTCTCCAAAACCTCACAATCCGGCCACAGAACGAAAAACTCAGGAACGTGGACAGGGAACACCAAGGGAACAGAGCAAACACGCAGTGCTGAGCCGAAGCACGACTGAACGGACGGACCAATCAGAACCAAGGGAGGCACAGAGACGTTCGCTACTTCCACTTCTGCTCCAAACTCAAACTGAAATGACATCGCTGATCGCCATATCCATGAGGTAATATATTGAACTATGCACAAGTAACTCACACGACCCCGCTGCAAAATCACTGCACTATCCCTTTAACTCTCATATTGACTATAGTTTCCAACTAGCCTATATACAGTCCTACGAAGGCACAATAGAATTCCTGGAATTCAGCCACGGCCTTTGGTTCAGGGGGGCCACCCTGAGATTTTTCAGTGGCCCCATCTGGCCCACCCCTGTGTAAATAAATAAATAAATAAATAAATAAATAGTGGGGCCGCCCCCCTGCTCTCCTCCGGAGACAACGTGTGCGATCCTTCCTCAGCTTACACATTCCCCACCGCCCCGCCGTGCCCCTGAAGGCGTCTTCCCCCGACTCACCTGGGTTCCCACAGAGCGGCGAGCGCCAGCAGGCAGGCGAGGAGTGGCGCGGCGCTCCCTCTGCTCCACATGGCTGCTCGAGCACCTGCACACAAGCAGCACCAAGGAGCAGCTCAGCCGGGTGGACATGGCCCCGGCGTCAGATGGGACCCCGTGCGCTCGTTACACCCATGACTTATTTATGGGGGGGGGGGTTCCCCTTTAGCACCGACGGAGGAGGAGGAGGAGGAGACGAAGAAGCAACTGACACTAATTAGTATTCACTGACGCGTCCCACGCGCCGAACATTAATATTGGATCAAATCAGTGCACCGATCGCGAGAGCAGTGCCACCAATTTAGACGATAATAATAATAATAATTAAAAAAAATAAATATATATATATATGAGTAAATATAGAATAATATTAGAAGAAATTCAAAATGTGCAGGAGGTTCTCTCCCCTCCCACGCTTTACCAGCGTCTCCTCCTATAATAAACAACAATAATTTTTAAAAAATCCTTTGTGTCTGAGAATGGGATGGGGGGGGGGGGGGGCGACACTCACCTCCGGTGCAGAGAGTAACCCGCCGCAGCTGGAATCGTCGAAGGCGCAAGAAAGTTAAGGGGAATCGGCCGCTCGCTGGCGCCGCGCTGAGAGCGAGTGAGCGCGCGGCTCGTCACGAGAACAAAGCTGCTGCGAGCGCCGATCAATCATAGTCCCGGTCCGGCGGCAGGAATGCGCCCGGAACGCATCGGAGTCCTTAGAATGCAACACGAAAGGGACATCGACAGAAATGCTCACGACGATGGGAAATATCAGCTGGGGGAAAGTAAATTAAAATGAAATGAACATGTTTACAAAACAAAACGAAAACATGCAATTGCGGGAGAAGGAGCCTGGCTTCAAATTGCCCTCCTCGGCTCAGCGCAGAAGGGGCTCGATGGGAATCGTGATAAGCGAGGAGCACATCTCGGTCTCCCTCAATCTCCACACACACACACACACAAAAAACACTACAAAAGGCTGAGGAGGAGAGACACCGGGTCCTAAAGGTAGATTGGTATCCACTGAGCCTTCCTCCCTTCCTTCCTTCCATCCTCCTCCTCCTCCTCCTCCTCCAGCTCAGACCTGGCAATGTGAGGATGCTCGTGGTGGGAGTGATGCTGTGTCCAACCCCGGGTCCACAGAGGCACATTGATTATGTTAAACAGTGAAATTAAGCCATTAAGTTGTTGTGATGGAAATGTGACGGGTACAGGGGTTTAATCCTGGGTGTCTACACTGAAGATGCTCAGGACTGGCCCCCCATCACAAGTCTAGATTTACCCAGCATGCAGGTCAAGGCATACTGTTTGTATCAAACCTTATGCTGGGGAGTCTTGATTGGTCGAACTTGACTCGTGAACTCTTGTGAACTCTGTTTCTCCGAGGTTATAAAAAAAGCATTAAAACAATGAGAACGCCATCTTCATCATGTGTCCTTCACATTATTCCTCCTGTTGTTTACAGGTGAGTGTTTTACTTGTGTTGTTGACATGCTGAGATTTTTAGACTCGTAGTCTGGAAACCATCCAAATCAACCTGTTCATTCGCTCTAGATTCAGTGCCGGACTGTAAGCCTAGCCCAGGCTATATGCCTATTTTGATGCGCTGATGCACAATGCAGTTGTAAATGTCTACGTTGACCTCATACTGACCCCCACGTAAATCTTCTAAATTTGCATATGTTGATATGCAAACACCACTGTTCTACAACCAAGGGACACCCATCTGTGTAATAGACTTTGATGTATGTGCTGATACTTACAGTATTGAATCTGGACCTATACATTTACTGAGATTGGAAAGCCTCGAACACTTTATTCAGAGGATAGGGAGCTCCTCGAGCAGGGTCAAACTCTGAGATACGAAACTGACTGATTGATTTATTGATTAATCAATCATAATATTACAGGTACACGATTCACCTGCATGTGCGCAGCTCCTTGGGACGGACAGAACGACAACATCAACACACTGGTCCAGCCATGAACCAGGTGTTTTCTTGTTGCACATGTGTTCGTGTGTGTATTTGTGTGTGTGTGTGTGTGTGTGTGTGTGTGTGTGTGTGTGTGTGTGAGTGTGTTTGCATGAACAGAGGACATTCACAGAAAATGAATTGCCCTCTTGACACGTTGCTGTTGCTACGACTACAGTATGCACCGAGGTAGAAATAGTCAGCCTACTGTAGTTTTAGTGTTTGCAGCGTGTTAGGGTCATTTCTCCAGATTACCTCAAATTTAGAAATTCACAAATGAAATAAGTGAAAAATAAAAATCATCATTATGTTGTGAAGTTGTTTCCGTGTGTGTGAATTTGTGCCACATATTCCACATGGAGCTACTTTGGGAGCTGTTCTTTCAGCACCACGTCACACGTTTTGTCGGACAAATGTAACTCTATCAATAATTCATCCTTTTTTTTCTCTGTCGATGGACTTCCAAATGTAATACAAGGAGCCTGAGTGCACACAAATGTGTCGAAATAGTCTAAATATATTCATAAATAAATTGTATTTTTCGTTTTAATTGTCCATATGAGGCAGAAGGGAAAATGTCACAAATGATTTGTATTGACATTATTGCCTGCAAATTACATAACACATTGCTTGTGAAAACATTGTTTTGTTTCTCTGAACTGCTGTATTCAAAAAATCTGTAATAAGAGATTTGAGCAGAATATGATTTGTTGAAGGGAAAGTGTCTCATTTTTTGTGTTTTGGCAATGTCTTCTTAACAGTGCTTCCTTTTGTTTATGTTTTTGAAAAAATAAAGTCGACTACTAGACAGATGCACCATGTTAGAAAATCATTGTGTGCAGACTCCAGGGGTGCTCCATGTCATTTCTTTGATTTCTTTGCAGCAGTAATCAAGTGAAAAAAAAGAAAGAAAGGCGAAAATGACGATTATGTTTCAATTCTTAATAAGCAACATATCAGTGACATAGAAATTAAAAGTGCATGCATCCGGTAACTCTGGCTGATACTGAGACAGGTTGAAGAAAGGATAAAGGACAGCGCACACACACACACACACACACACACACACACACACACACACACACACACACACACACACACACACACACAGATCACAACAGACATTACTGGACCTCAGGGGTCGGGCCATTATCAAGCCTTCCTCAGCTCTGCTTGTGATTAGAGGCTTGTCCCATTCATCTCAGCTCTGATCCATACCTGTGACAGGTGATCGATGACACGGGTCATCTCAACAACGGTGACCTTTGAGCCCATCATCAAGACCTGCAAACCAGGCAGGTGGGGAACGGCTGAGGAAAAAGAAAGGGCATCAAGGACAGAAGACGAAAAACAGCCCTAATCTCTCATGAGTACGAATGGGTTGTTTTTTTATCTGAATTTGGATTTTGACTCGTGCTGCGATAGCCTCTGGGTTACGTAGTCTCACAGCACATCGCTTGTTGCAAGATGTTGCATCATACTCCGCCTACCGCCAGGCCTCCGTGTGTCCCTGTCGGGCACTGTGAGTGAGGTGACAATGCATATTGATCAAGTCCTTGCAGAAGAAGGTATAAGCAGACGATTTCAGCTTGAGAGGAAGCTGTAAATGTCTTATTTAATTATTATTATTATTCCATTTTTTACCTTTGACAACAATGTCACCCTGTTTTAGGAAAAGCATTTTTCCTGACAGCTCACGTGATTCATGCCACTTTAATTAAAGTCGCACATTAATACAAATGGGGCCATCCAATTGTGCAACGTAATTCATTTTAAGGATGAGGAACGGAGGGCTGAGTAAGTCCAGTCCGTCCTATTGCTGGTAACCAAGACGTGTCCATTACCCCCCCCCCCCCCCCCTTTTTATTTTACAGCCTCTGGTTTCCAATAGACAAATTAAAGGAGGAACACCAAGGGAGCAATACCAACGCAGTTTCAGACAGGCAGGAATTGACTGATTTGCTTTCAGTCAGAGGGGGAGCAGCTCAATCCGGAGATACAGGTAATGGAAGCGTTTGCTGCGGCTGCTGCTGATGCTGTGCATTTAAACAAGGCCCAAAATGAATATCTATATCTATATTCAATATTTCATATCCAATGAGCTGTCTGTGCAGAATATACGCAAATGCTTATAGGCCATGTGGGGTGATATGACTCCCATGCATGCACAAGTGTACACACACACTCACTCACACTCGTCAATTTACACGTAGTCACACATACACGCGCACACACGTGTCGTCCTCTGCTGGAGAGACACGGTCATGTTCCAGACGTCACTCGTTGGTGCCGATCTGGAGAGTGTCTGTAGCAGCAGGCGTGATCTTCTGTATGAGAAACTCAAAGCAGCATTGTGTGACACACACGCACACACACACAAGCCCACACACACACACACACGCACACAGATATCAGTTTGCTGTGTTCCTCGTCACACACAGCAGCTAAACACAATATCCCCTTTGATTTGATTTTCCACGTCACACTGTGGCACCAGGTGTTCGGTGACTCTGGTGACATTTCTTTTGGGGGGGGGATACCTGAGCCAGTCACACAGAATGCTGTTGTCAATTGCATGTCAGCAGGAGTTGATTCACCAGGCAGTGCTGGAAAATGCTAAACCATTCTCGGGCCTGTTACCCCGGCAACAAGTCATGCAAGGCAGAAGGAAGATGTTGCGAGAGAGAAAAGACGAGGAGCCCATCGAGGGGCTCTGACACTCTTAAAGAGATAGGTCGCCCTCAAAAAAACTGCACCGGCTCAGCCACACTCACATCGGCACGGCAGTGTTCAAACTGTATCATGACACTGAAGCAGCTTTAATGGGATGCAGCCATTACTAATGTCGTTGGTTACACCTGCATTTGACCAATTTGATCATTTGTGATGAGGATACTGACAAATATGCTCAAATGAAGACAAAAATAAAGCAGGGATTTTAATTTGTGGTTGCGAAATCTGTTTGGAGCATATATCAAGGCATCAGTCAGAAAAAAATGTACGTGGATGTGTCAGTGCGATATGTGAGGAGATTCAGAGAATCTGTGTAAGCACCAAAAGTGCAATAAAATTATTCTGAAGGTTCGATTTTTCAAGTACATTTTCAAAGGGAGATTGTTAACATCATATATCAAATCTAAAAAATATATAGCTGAAATCAAATATTGATTCGAATACTCGAATGAATGTATACGACAAACCATAAGATCATACTGACTGCGTTCAAATTAATAACTGTAAAAAGATTAAGGCAGCACTAAAAAAAAAAAATAGACTGATTTAGATGCTGTGGCATTTCCAGACTTCACCAGAGCAAACAAACACAGCAGCAATGAGCAACAGAAAAGGAGCATGATATTTTAATTAATTTAAAGTAACAGGCAACAAAATTAGATAAACCAATGAAAATATATAATTATGCCTTTGTGTTAAGTGGCATCTGCCTGGGGGGGCACTTTTATTTTGAAGTCAATTAAGAAATCAGCAGGAATTAGACACAGGACAGATGCGATAAAAATGAAAAAACAAAAGGATGAAATAGTTCTAGTGATGCTCGCAGGTGGGTTTCAGTGGAGAGCACCTCAGCTCTGGGCTCCGCCGATGGAGACAAGTGAAAGTTCACGTAGAGGTCATGCTATTGGCTGCCAGATGCTCGCAACGTTTTCAAAAATGCTCGGGCTTCATCTCGGCACCCCATCCACCGCATCTTACATAACTCAATAGATGGAGCACAGGCACACTTAGCTTACAAAAATTAAAAGGCCGCTTTCATGACCTCGCCAGTGCTATTTGTGAAGCAGGAGTTTTCTGCCCTCACCGTTGCTAATTCCCCACAGGTTACCAAGGAAACTACGCCGAGCGTTTTGCCGGTCACATTGCATCTGTCATCTTCAGCTCCACGGTGTCTACAATAATTCTTTTTTTTATTATTATCCGTGGCTAAATTTAACTGCTGAGCCTGTGTACAAACAGCAGAGAGCTAAACCGTGGGCTCTCACACACCTGGTGTCCGCAGCACAGCAGGGAAACTGAACAAATGAATACATAGGGATTTTGAGATTTGTAGGTGCTGAGTTTTATTTTGTATCCTTAAAGCAGTATTGTTTGTCATGAATGCTATTTTACAAGAATACGTGTGTATTCATTGTCATTTCCTTTATGAAGAGTACCATAAAAAAAAAAAAAGGGGTGAGAAGTCACCTAATCTTTCAGGGGTCCAACGTGGTTATGTACATGGAAATATCTAAATGTCATAGGTCAATTGATTTATCATAAATTTTCAGGGGGGGGGGGGGGTTTAATACAAATTAAAATAAATAAAAGATGGAATTGTGGCTGTTGTCAGGGAATGAACTTTTCACGACATTTCCCTTTTTCTGTTTTTAAATGAAGTTTATAAATCTGGTGTCAGATTTTTTAAATTTAATCTAACAGTATGAACAGGACTGTGGCTAGAATTAAAGTTGGGTTCAGTTAAAAGCTTGCACGTGGTGGTTAATGCACAGCCTTATTCCAGTATATTTAGATATATTCTATTCATGTGAATTTGACAATATGGAAACACAAATTTACCATTGCTAACATAAACCTTAATAACAGTTTTTTTTTCATATGTACACGTTTTAACCCTTTCTCTTTTTGGTTGAAAAAGAATATTGAACTGATTATTGTATTAGATTAATACGGTTTGTCCAAATGAAACAAAATCTAAATTTAGATTTAGAACACAGAACACATAGCCCAGCCGTGACAGACACCTATTGACGAGCAGACGTTGACTTTTATGCTGAAATATGTAACTTTCAGAAATCCAGATAATAATAATGCCGGCTGACCTTTTAACATTCACTGTTTATATGGCATTTAGATCATGTCCACGATGAGCAGTTCTGTTAGTAGTAGCATTAATAGTATAGAATAGGTAAAGTAGCACATGGCAGCATCTGTAAAGTTTCAGTCCATCGGTACAGTTCAGCTCAGTACAGCACAGTTGCTGCTTTACTGATGCTGCATTACTTTCAAACAGCCACTAGGTGGCATAGAAAAAGTAGAAAACATCCATCCATGGATGATTTTAATCAGGTCACTGTGGTTGAAAAAGACCAGTATTTCACGATATGCCACTAGTGTAAGACAAGAATTCAACAGTCAATTAAAAGTTGTTTTTCGATGACATATTGAAGTCCTGGTGACCCTCTTACTGTTTCTCATTTTTTTTAACTTTAAACTCTGACTTGCGTGGGAACTGTTTTTCACTCTTGTTTTCGTCGTTGTTGTTTTTTATTAATGTAATTTCCTCTATAATACAATGAAAACTATTATTAGTATCTTTTAGGTATAACTTTCTTTTTGTAGTTCCCTTGTCATCATTGAATTGAAACCCAGCAATCTGGTTTGAAAAATTGTGTTTGCCAAAGCTATACGAATGTAAAATGCATCATTGCTCTGCATAGGAATAGAAATAAGTGCTTAATAATTACACTGCGCTATTAGTGAGTGATTAATATCTTAATTATCAATTATTATTCCTGCTTCTTATGGGTTAATGCTCTCAATTGCGGCTTGTTTACAGCCCAAATATCTCTCAACTGAAAAACGTGTTCATATCTGCATAAAGATTTTCTAACATTCTAACAGCATAGAAGTAGATCAGTAAGAAAGACAGTTTAGTTTCCTCTGATAACTAGAGCCCAGCTGCACTACTTGACTTTTTTTTGTTGTTGTTGTACAGACATATACTGCATGATTCATACTCAGCATTAATACAAACAAGCCAGTTCACAAAGCTGAATATGCAAGTTTAAATTTTCAGTTTTACATTGTTGTATCCAAAAACGTCTGAAACAGTAAGTGTAACTCAACTCTAACTCTAGAGCTGGAGATTGTCAATTTGACGAGTTTATCCAGACTCACTGACCAACTGGTGTTTCATTTGGACAAATGAGGACATTGAAAGTGCAGCGAGTCACATGCACTCATATTTTTGACCGGGCCACGTCTCTGTCGTAAAAAGGTCACTTAAAGGTCAAGTGCGTAGGATTTAGGGAGATCTAATGGCATAAATGAAAAATAATGTCCATGATTTGGTTTTCATTGGTTCCCCGCTGCCTGCTGCAGGAGCTAGAGGACAATTTGGCGCGACACTAACAGTATAGTCACCAAAACTGGCGAGCTACACCACCAGCTGCTGTTTTCCTTGCACGAACAGAGGGAAAGGAAGGGGCGAGGGTGGGGCGGGTAAGACTTTCCGCTCCGTCTTGTCGTTATCCTCTTTAATATTTTGCTGTGACATTTTATCCGTTCTGAATTCCGTTCTTTACCTTAACACGAGATCAGCGGTGCTTCTCTTTAAAGGGATAGTGATTTGTATGAGTTACCTATGCATAGTTAATATTTTACCTTTTAGAGATGGTGATCAGCGATGTCCTTTAACGGAGTTTGGAGGAGAAGTGGAAGTAGCGTAAGTCCCACTGTTGCAGAGGGGACCACCGCAAAACCTCTTTTTTGCCCCTTTTTTTTCAAGCGTACTCCGGCCATGTAACGAGTGGACGCAGTAATACATGGCCGAAGTACGCTTGAAAAAAAAAGTGCAAACTTAAACGGCTGTCTGCCGGAAAACTGAAGGATTGAAAAAATACGTCCTTCAGCGTACAATTGAACCGATTTTTTTTTTTTTTTAAGGCAAGCATTTAAAAACGTGGCGAAAAAGAGGTTTTGCGGTGGTCCCCTCTGCAACAGTGGGACTCAGACTTGCGCCACTTCCACTTCTCCTTCCAAACTCTGTTAAATTACATCGCTCATCACCATCTCCATTAGGAAACATTAACTATGCATAAGTAACTCACACAACCCCACTTCAAAATCACTGAACTATCCCTCTAATGCCGAGTTAAGAGGCAGAGGCCCTTGACATTGCACGAAGCCTCGTCAACCCATGTCCACAGCAGTTGAAGAGGAATTCTAAATGCGTTGCCCCTTTAATGTCTGACATCCAGATTGCATAATGCATCTTCTTCAATTTATTTCCTGTCAACATCTGCACTTGTTCTAGCTTATCACGCTTAGCCCTCTGTCACGCCTGCAAGCTTTTAGCAGCAAGCAGCTTATCCGACGCTTGTTCTCGGCCGGCAAAATAGTTTAACGCGGTCATCATATCGCCGGCACGTTTAACCGACGACGTGGCCAGTTTTTTTCTCCTGAGAGACGCAGGTTTATGCAGTGGACGTTCAGCCGCTGGATTTCTGCAGTGACCAGCGGTGGTTTGACATATAACATAACTTTGCAGATGCACGTGGCGGATAAATTCATACAAACAACATGTCAAATGTTTGAGGTAATGCTAAACGGGTGTAGCACTTTTCTCCTCAATGCAAATCGCTTTACAAGAAGGATGACACCACAGATACTTGTTGTCCCACAGACACTGTTGTGATTGTTACAGCGCACAGCTCACACGTAGAACACAGTACTTTAAGTTGCCAGTTTACCGAATGAAGAGGTGAACAAAGAGCAGGGATTTTGTGTCACAGGTTTAATTTGTGTGTCTTCAAAACATTGCAATAGATAAGGACTAATAAATGCAACACCGGTTCAAAAAAATATTTTTATCGGCATATTGACTGTGACAACTCGAGCGGCTGACGAGCGGTTCAAATTGGGATAATGTAAAGTACAGTTAGTACCATCGTTTGTTGTCACCTTCGGAATGAATCCAACATGGAAGTACACAACACACACTCTTCATTTTCATCTACAAAAGCAGTGCATTGTTCAAATATTGGTACATTTCATGGGTCTGTTAGTGTTTGATCATGTGTTGAATTGAGTTTATCTTAAATCCTTACACGGTGGAAAAGCATTCTAACGAGTCCTTTGATGCAGCATTAGTGTACGTAAGGAAGCTATTTAAGGTTGTGTGCATATGTTGTGTTCTACGCGCGGGTTTACAGTTATTGCTGTCTGTGTGCGGCCTATCGGGTAGTCTCAATATTGCTTTAGGTGGTGATCCTTCCATTTTTTACTGAGGGTTTGATCAGGATCATGGCTCAACAGAGCACTGTTCCACATCACTGGAACCCACGGGTGCAACCGGCGCCAGTAGATAAGATGAAGAGTTTATGGCTCTTCGCATTCTCTGTGTAAATGTGACCCAGCCAACAACCTGTGGCATGTCATCCGCTGTCTTTACAGGGAGCAAACAAAAAATGACTTCATCATTGAACTTGTGCAAGAAGGTGTATAACAAAATAGACTGTATTGTCCCAGTATCAACTACCCGGAGCCCGCACATAAACTATCTTGGCCTTTGGCATTCCATAAACTGGGTTAAGTGAGGTCGTGTTACACACATTACTCAACCTCTGAGATGTGCAGGCAGCGTGAAGTATAGTGAGCGCCAGAGGAATGCTAGAAAAGATAACTGTGTGACATGTGACGAATAAAGCATCAGATAAACACTGAAAAAAACGACAGAAATAATATGTCATTGTACAATTTAGAAAAGATTTTGAATCATTAAGAAAATGTAACTGATGTAACTGTAAACGATTAGGAAATGTAACCCCCCACCTGCCTTAGAAGCATATAGTACTGTACTCTTTAACACACATTTTCATCCATACATCTTTCACCTGTATGGATTGGTTGCTTAAGTAAATGCCAATCTGCGGTACTGAGACTGAGAGCCATCTGATGGCATTTAGCTCCCTCTAGTGGTTCATCACTCGAAAATAAAAATCAATGCTGCCTATGCTTTCTGTACAGTGGGATGATGTGTATGATCGTCATCATACCACGCCACAGTATATCAATTTATGTTTAAGAGGCAATCGCAGCATGTTCTCAGTCCTCTGACTTTTTCAGACTAAATTCACATTATTTTACGTTCATATTATTCTATTTAGTGACTCGTTTTGTACAAAATCTATCATTGCAGGTGTCAGATGAAATGCAATACCCGTGTCCCACGCTCTGTGTGGTGTATAGACTGTCATGCTTAAACTTGTTCAACATTTCCAGTAATATTTGATGCTCATACACTGATGGAGATATAAAATGATAAACGGCCAAGCTGAAAACGGGTCAAGTTGGATTTGTATTCTTTGGTGTGAATGAAATTCCTGTTCACCGATGCTATCAGATAACTACTGTATGACCAGAAAGCAAAGGGGATAAACATAAATGATGTCATGTAAAGTAACTGGATTTGAGGATATTTGAAATGCTGTGTTGCCACAGTACCCATGAGCGCACACTTTAAAGTCGCTCTGAGGAGAGGTGGCTCACGTCACGTTTTCATTCAGGACCCCTTTATATCCTTAAAGCCCATATGATGATAATACAGGACGCCAGTAGGAAAGAATAAACAAGCGTTTGAACGTCCAATATAAATCTGAATTGTTCTCTGAATGTCTGTATAAGCTCGTTTTGTCTTAATGTAATTCAATGCCTCTGTAAAGCACTCTGAGTTACCTTGTGGATGAATGCAGCTTTACAAAGAAACTTGCCTGGCCTTGCACTGATGTTAAAGCTAAAGCACGTCCTCAAATAAGACTGTGCTCAAAATAAAAAAAGGGGCGAGTTGAGCCACTAGAGGGAGCATTTTGCTGCGTTTTACTTTGCGGCGCGTGTCTCATTTTTCACCATCTGCACTCTCTGGTCTTTGGAAAGCTTTTTTTTCTTCTTTTTCTTGAGACAGCTGAAATGACTAACCGAGAGCCTGATCTCAGGATGCAGCTGAACTTTCCCCCAAACCTGCCCAGTGTCAGCCGTCAGAGGGGCGGCGGGCGTGCGCAGCGTCTCCAGCTATCTGTCCGTCATCCGGAACAGCATGTTGGTGGGGAAAAAAAAAAAAAAAAAAGAGTGAAGAAAAGAAACAGAAAAACCCCCCCACAACATGCCGTTGGCAGCTCCATCAATCACGCACACATTTGGAGCACCGCGTAAACGCCGAACATCAATCTGCTGTTGACAAGAGTGCTCATTAGTACGCGGGTGTTCTGTGTTTTCATGATGAGATGGGATTTTGTACGGTGCTGCGAGAGACGGAGACAGCGGGGCGGGCCGAGGCGACCGACGGGGGAGGTAAACGGCAAAATCAATTTCCCCCATGACTGCGTTTAGGCCCGGGACGAGTGGCGGCGGGCGTCTTGATCTGTCCGTCAGCCCGGGTGTGTTGTCACCACGGCGGCGGCCGGGACTCCGTGGATGGCGGGGCTATCAGAGCAGGGAGCGTTGGATGCCTACTGCATCGCGACTGCCCAACGGCGGAGCCGAGCTCATGCACCTGACGGTTTCCCACAACTCCTGCAAATGGTCCCACGAGAGCGTGACGGGGAGCGGAGCGAGAGATGAGCGAGAAATCGCGTTGTGTTTATGCGACCACTGTTTTAGATTCATTGGTCGGGATTAAAGTCCTGAAGACAATCGGGATACACAGATAAACTGGGGGAGGGTTCTTCCCTCTTAAGAGTTTCATCCTTCACTACAGAAGATTGACAGGCATTACATGTCAGTTGAGGAGGGATACCGAAACTGTCGGTGCGCCTTTGTGTGTATTTATGGCGAGTCATCATTGAAAATGTCGCCATGTGCGGATGAGAGACTCAATGACAATGAATCCCCCCATTTCGCCCCTGTCCGCCGGTTGCCGTGCGACGCAGAGCAATGACAGGAGACGGCCGGGCGGGCACATTTTGTGACGTCCCTCACTCCGTTTATCACCACAGGATTAGAGTATCAGTGGTATGGCTTCCCAAACACGACTGTGACCGACTGTGCGGCCACAGAGATCAAGAGGGATTTTTTGTCATTCATTGAATTAACTTAAACTGAAATCCCGTTCTACTCTACTCTTTCGGGCAACCAGCAGAGGCTCCGGTCAAGAAACCGTATTCACATTTAGGCCCGTGTGAAACCTTTGTCTCTTTGAGCCACAGTGCCTTCGCTCAACGAGGGAATGATCGAAAGATCCAAAGTCAGTCAGCAATCAGCCGGCTCTTCCACTTTAGGCTTTCAACAAAACGAGGTCCTTTCCCTTGCTCAACCTTCAAAAAATGCGTCCCGTGTGATCGGGCCCCGGTGCAGCTCTAGTAGTGACGCTGCTCGGGCTCTGCCTCGGTGACCTTATTCAGGGGAACACGAGAATTTCCCCCAAAGTTTAACCCCGTGAAATGCAGGGGAATCATGTTCATAATCATTCTCCGAGACACAGACATAATCAAGAAAGGTGGATGGCAGCGGTCGACTCCGATGTGGAGCCGTTGTAGAACAGTTCAGTCCCCAATTTGTTCTTATTGTACATGCCCAAATGTCCCTAAACAATAGTGTCCCTAAAGACTCTATGTTTCATTACTGCAGTGATCTGCTTGACTGATGGTTTGTTCATGCTATGGCTGTATTTGATTCGCCGACGACCATCTGTGTCTACTATTTGGTGTTTTCCATTACGGGAGGAAAGAAGCTTAAATCCTACGGTTACATGAAGTAATAACTTGTCTTCACTACTTTCTGCCTGACCAATCCTGAATTTCATCTTCAGTCATTCCAGATTAGTTAATCCATTTTATATAAGAAAGACGCTTTGCAAGTCGGTACTGTACAAGAGAGGCTTTTCATGGCTGATCGGGTCCAAAGCTCCCCTCAGTCGGGTTCGAGGACTTTAATTCTTTACTAAAACTTGTCTGTTTCATTGGACGTTGACCGTCATCTGGCCAGAATTCAGGAGTTACAGTCTTTTCAGTCTAAACCGAGAGTCTCTGGAAAACCACTAGCAGAGTTCCTTTGTACTCTCAAATCATTTTTTAAAAATGACCATCATCTAGCCTGTTGGCAAAAAAGCAACAAGTTGTAATAGTCAAATGGCAGAGCACTGTAATCATTGAATATAAATCCATTTGACCCTAATAAATGTATATATTTACACAGCGCTGTTGCAGTTCATTTCAGGCCAGTGGCCCACACATCTGGACATCTTGCCAGGTGCAGGGTACAAAAATAGGAAAAATGAAAAATATCCCATGGCGTATCCTGACTGCAGGCCAAAAGGGATCATGAGGCGTCTGAGGCCGCAGCACGGAATAATAGAAAGAGGACAGTAGCATATTCCAGCGTGCAGCTGCTTTTCTCCTGCTGAGTCAGATACTTCGAATTTGGTTGACTTGCTTTGCGGGTTCGAGGAGCTCCAGAAGGAAAAAATAAATGGATTCTGAGTTTGTTCTCCGGGATGTGGAAGGGCTGGGCGAGCGCATTTTGATTATCTGTCCGGCAAGAACAACCGTTTCCTCTTTTAAGGAAACAGTTCTGAATAATCCTTATTTGCTCCCCGTCTGGTGGGGGGAAAAAAGGGGTCTTCTCTCTTTTTTGCCAGAACAAAGTCTAGCCGCCTTTAGCCACCATCGTGTCCTTTGATAAGTAAACCACCCAGTAGACCATGTTAAAGGCCCCAAAGGACACTGGGAAGAGGATCCGCGCATATTTGTCAATTTTGCTGGTCCCACCCATACCAGCGGCGGTGGGCTGGGAGCACGGCGTCTGCTTCGGCTCCGGCTTGTTGCCCATCATCTGGACGCGCTCCAGTTTGGGGCCCAGCAGATGCTGCAGCGACGAGGAGGAGCTGGTGGTGTTCTGCTGGCGCGGCGTCCCCGCCATCACGTCTGGCGTGGAGGCAGCGGCCTGGGGCATGCTCTTCACCAGCTGCGCAGAGGAGGACGCCACGGTGAGCAGGCTCTCAGACTTGGGGCTGGAGCGCGAGAGGGCGGAGGAGCTGCCGTTGGCGCCGCCGGCCAGAGGTCGCGTCGGTCTGCTTCTCCCGACCCCCGGAATGCTGGTGGTGGACTGGGCCCTCTGATGACTCCTCGCCTCTTGCAGGGAAATGTAATTCATCCGCTTTCTCAGGTTGCCGTTGGTATCGGGATTCTGCTGTGACAAAGAATGAAGAAATGAATGATGCTCTTCAGTTTCAGACATGCAGTTTTTGGCTCTGTTGTAATTTGACGGTGGAGCTTAAGCGACTTTTAACACTGATACATACTTAATGACATCAAGCTGAAAATGCTGGACTGAGTAAGCGATCAAATAAGAAAAGAATTTTGGATGTTTTTTTGATAATGTTCTTATTCCTGCCGTCTGCTACACGTGGAAAGCACGCGGGAGGCGTTCTCAGGCGAGGTAACGCTCGCTTGCGTCTCCATTTTGAACAGCGGGCCAAGCAACATAAACCTTGTCATATTGATCTGATTATAGCCCCCCCCGACACAGATGGCCCCTCATCTGGAAGCCGACGACAGGGTGTGTGCAATACAGATGTCACTTACCAAGGATTTCACTCATTTCACACAAGCTTAAGACAGAAAGTAGGTAGCGTTGCATCGAGGCGGTAATGCAGTGTGGCGTCAAAGGAGCTTATCCTTTCAGAGGGTATGTTTTCAAGCAGCGAGAGTGCGATGCTGCTCCTAAGGCATTTGCAGGAGTAATCCAGAAAACTGAAAAGATCCAGTTTTATTATGTCCCATGCGTGCGTGCGTGCGTGCGTGCGTGCGTGCGTGCGTGCGTGCGTGCGTGCGTGCGTGCGTGTGTGTGTGTGTGTGTGTGTGCGCGTGCGTAGGTGTGGATGGAAAGCAGAGTTTGCTTTTCATCATGGAGAAAGTTGAAGGCTGAGAAGCTGGAACCATCTACACCCCGGCCCCTCATGCCAGGCCCTCTGGTGTGGCCAACAGGACCTGCTCTCGAGGAAAAGAGTATTTTTCTTCTTTTTTTTTCCTCCAGTGCCAGAACATTTCTGAAACCTATACAGATGTACCCGGGCTGTGTTGCCGTGGCAACCTACTAATCCACTGAAGTGCCGTTGTCACTATACTGCATTCAGGCATGATTACGCCACACTGGGATTTGGACTGGAGGGAGCAACTTAAAGTAGTAAGTGTAAAACTGACATATGCATTGCTGGGCTATGTCAGCTTCAATGATCAGTTGACAGTAGACCTACTGTATATATGTAACTTCATCCCTTTAGAGGAACATAAGGTTGAAACGTGCACTCCTCTCTTCTTCTTACAGCAATGCAGGACAGTGTTTCTGCACCGCCATGAATACAGTCCTACAGAAACACTAAAAGTGATTTGTAACAAATTCATCATATCTGACTAAGAGCTCTGAGACAACTCTGATGAATTCATGAGATAGCTCCTATGGGTTCAACTAGTAATTCAGAATTTCAAGAGAAAAGCTCCAGAGCATATACCATAATTGAGAAACACAGTGTTTTTTTTACACTTAAACATTATTTCTGTCATCTCTAAAACAGAGTCAACAAATTCGCTCCATCATATATGGCTACACAAAAGCTACATTTGTCCTGGGTAATAACAAGTATGGAATATTTTTAGAGTCAAGGAACACTTTTCTGTGAAATCAAGTCCTTGTTTGGAGCTTTTGCAGCAACTATGACAGTGGCAGAACAATTGCGACATTGTAAACGTAGTTTGTGGAATATCAAAAAAATAAAAACAACAACATGAATGACCATTAAATAGCCAATGCGTGTCACCGCTGATTTATTAGAGCCCTGTTTGTTTTTCCTGTGTGTAGCCATGTGAGACAGATTTTGAGTTTTCTGACAAATCTGTTGTCGTGCTCAAGAAACCTTCACATTTGTTTTCTTCTGAATTCCAGACAAAAGCAAGTTCTATCGGTGTATGCATGTCTAGACCCTAATTTCACATAATGTTAGCTCTCATATGCAGGAGCACAGCTGACAATCCTCAGGCAGCCCCGCTCCTGCCTATTCAAAGGTCTAGGCTAAAGGCCAGATACAGTAAGCACATAATAAGGGACATGCTGTGTAAGTGCTCCTTGAAGTAAAGTGCTGTGGTTATTCGCCACAGCCACTTTGAGGGAAACAAAAATCACCTGCAGCACTTCCTCTGCGTCCTTGACCTTGACAGGCGTGGTTTGAGGGACCGGGGGACATTTGGCCGGCTTCTTTTTGGCCCGCTCGATCTGTGCCTGGGTGAAGTAGTTCACGGCAGCAAACTCGATTAGGGCGGAGAAGACGAAGGCGAAGCAGACGGCGATGAACCAGTCCATCGCAGTGGCGTAGGAGACCTTGGGGAGGGAGTGGCGAGCGCTGATGCTGAGTGTCGTCATGGTCAGGACAGTGGTAATGCCTTCAGCGGTGATGACAAACAAAGGACATTGTCAGTCATATGAATCCTCTATCTAGGTGTTTCATATTTAGCCATTTGCTGGGAGTCTCTGTAGTTCCATTTCTTGTTATTTCTAATTCCATTTTATCTAATTTCCCCAGAAAATCATTAAAATTTATTCATTTTTTTGGAATGGATGGGAGCTAAAAATAAACTCCCCCCAAAAATTCTGCATGTCATTGCTAAATAAATGGTAATGCCGATCATTTGCAGAGTGCTCAATAACCCATGTATATTATGTTCTTCTCATCTGCATATTTCATTAACTGAATGCAGAGGGATAATGAGCCAAATATATTTGGCTCTTGGTAATGGGAGATGTACAAAAAGATCCGTATGGTGTTTAAAACTGCATCTACTGTTTTTATAGACACTTTGGAGCAGTGCAACAAGCTGTAAACACAACAGTGTCACACAACATTATGACCTTGTAAAGTTGTATGGTAATTTTCTTTTCCTTTTTACACATAGGCTGGCGTGGAGTGACATAAGCACATATTTTGGGCTGTGTTCCTGTTCACCATTTGAATGCAAGTCCAATATTTCCTGTCCTTGGAGCTCTGTTTTGGTCTCCACCACCTCTTTTTGTCTGCTGTGGCTATAGGGCAATGTTGATAACAGCAGCTAGTGAACCAAAAGGATTAAAAAGTTGAAATATTTAAAACCACAGACAATGAGATGAAGGACGTAAAACTTGGAAGGTTAGGTTTCTTTGAATTCATCACTATATGAGCAGCGTTACACGTGGTTAGACATAGTTACACATAGTTATTTAATCCATTTAAATAACCTTGAACCTACAAATGTTGGTTAATGCAGATTTAAATAAGCCTGCAGCTCCACTAACTGGCTGAAAAAAAGTATTCCTCATGGAAGGGTAAGCTACAGCTAACTAGACTAACCTGTATAATCAATGGCAAGAACTTTTCCTTCGGCGCAAGAGTGCACTCCTCTCTTTTTTCTTGCCTGTTTCACTGGGATTCGAGCTAATGCAATGCAGATAGCTGCTACACCCATTCAGATTAAACTCATTCAATGGGATTATATTGGTACATGGAAAGGACATTTTTACAACTCAGCGCTAAAGCATATAGTGACATCAGCGTCATAACTGCTCCATCCTGTGACTGAATGTCATGGTCTTTCATTCACTCGCTAGTGTACTACCAAGACAGGGCCCGTAAAAAATAAAACAAGCCACGGATCTGTCCAGCACACCGAGTCCTGTGTGGTCCCTGCAATAACAAAAGGTTAGATTATACGTTAGCCTGTGGCTCGACATTCGTCCTTGGTATTATTAACCGATGGCCATAATGTGATTTGGAGAAAATCCCCTTTACGTCGAAGATCTGGCCGGGCCAATCTCTGTGCCGCAGAGTCCTTGCCCAACATAATTTCATCCGCTGTGCCCGGGACGTGACCGCCATATAATTACCTGTCAATCAAAAGCAGTTGGATGACATTGATAGGTGAACTGTGGCTCGAGGGCACAGACTGAAGATATTAACCTCAAATACGAAGCTGTTCTCAACACAAGCAAAGAAATGAGATGGTTGATGGGCGTACTGGAAGTCTGCATATTTAAAAGCTTTTATGTTTTTTTTCTCTTATTTCCAACTGCATAACTAATGTTCGTTATGTGTAAAAAGTGCCGCTCAGTGTGGATCTGTGACAGAAAGGTCTTCCTCTGAATGTAATTAAATTAACTTGTTTTTTTTACAGTAAATGATTTCATTTTCATGTCTCAAGATTTTATGACATACATAGATTTGGATTTCATGTCTTTATATTTCATGAAGAGAAGGAGCCAGGAGGCGACTTTCTTAACTTAGCTAATAAGTTTAATATGTCAGCACATGTCTTTTTGTTTAATAGATATCTAATAATGTTGTTCATTCAATATTTCTGGGGGTTTTTTAACAGCCTTAAACTAAACACCATTTCCCATAAGCCAAAATCTGAAATTGGCAGGCGCATTAATGTAGGAGTTGTATGTACATTGATTGGGAGTTTTGCAAGTTTTCCCGATGCTCATGAATTAACCGTTTTGTAACTTTTCACGATGGTTTCAACTTGATAGTTTGAAATTCTATATAGCAACTGTTGTGAAGCTGATTTGAAGAAAACAAAAGATAAACCCAAGGTTTTTCTTTTTTCAGGGAAAAAACAGATGAAAGAAATGTTGAATGAGATATAGCATTGAGTTACATAAGCTGCTGGACCAGAGGCTTCAGTCCAGACATCACGTCATGACTTTATCTCATGTAATGCTGTTTACTCAGAAAACTCCCTGTGACAGCAAGACACCCTCTTTGGAATCAATGGGTTCAGCTTTTGTTCGCCAAAATAGATCCTACACGATGTAACTAAAACCTATCAACAGCATGGAATTGATCTAAAATATCATATCTTCCTATACACCCATACATCACAGAGTCAGTTAATGACACCAACAATAACCCGTGTATCCGTAGTGTCACACACAGTCAACATGTCTGTTCTGGGAATCACTGACCACCTCTGATTTGTTTTTTTCTTTCTCTCTCATCGCTCTCGAGGCAAAATTGCCCGCTGAAAATGATGCTCCACAAAATCATTGATTCGAGCTACCTTCAAGATCAAGTAGCAGCAGCGTCAATATCTGTGAATGACTCTCCACCGACCAAAGTGGAGGAGCGTTGTGGTTGACATTCTACTAAAAAGGAGTCGTCCTTTAACAATGAGACAACAAAGGGGTTTCTAACATCTCCGTCTCTGCCTTTCTGTCCCGTCTGTTGACAAGACACTGGTCAGTTTTATTTTAGGATGGAGACCCAAATGTTATACCAGGGCAACCAGGGAGAGTGTAAGCGGGTCACGGGCCAGCAGCTGATGGTGTAGAAGTGATGGATAATACAGCAGGTTTTTTTGTTTTTTTTACGTGATGGCAATATATTAGACATATATATTAGATTTTAGATTTCAGATTTGACAGCTGTCACTCATTTTAACTGTAATACTCAAGTTAAGTGAATGTCAGATAATCCCGATTATCGAGGGAGACACCCCTCTACTTCCAACTCACCCTGTGCCCAACAGCTGCAAGTTAGATTATTGTTAGAAATTACTTTTCATCACAGATTTTTACTCGGCAGTAAAAAAAATAATAGTAGCAGTATGAGTAAAGTAATACGTTACACTGCTCGGTCAAAGGGGCCCATAGAAACAACCTCAAGTGCTCCACACCCACTTCTGGACCTGTGTATCAACTGAACTCACGGACAGCAAAGCGACTTAAACCCATCATCATACTCCTGATGAGACACAGGCCACACATATGTCAAAGTAATGGGATTCTGTTGTGATTAGTAACTATCCCCTTAACCAATTGTAACGGAGAAGTAATCATATTACTGTACTAGGCATCATTTACTGCACAATATTCCAATTTTTTAAAAAACAAATAAGATGAGCGCAGACCTGCGCAAAGGCTGAGCAATCCCCCCACCTATATGCTGCTTCACCCGAAAGTTGTATTTCCTTCTCCATTTGACCTTTGTGTATTAAAAATGCTATAGATTTTCGAAGATATGACTCAGAATGTCAAATTTTGCCCCATCTCGCAATGGTGAAGAATCCTTCCAAATCCCAAATCGCCTATTACCATGATTGAGACTTAACACTGATTAAAAACAATTCCATGCAAGCATGTACATACATTTGTGAAAAATCCTGCCAACAAACCAACTGACAAACAATCAATCAAACAGACAAACCGAACCAATCACTTGACCTCCTTGGTGGCGGTGATAAGGAAGAAACTGTACTTTTGTCATAGGCTTCTCTTTAAAATGTCTGAAATGATTTTGGATGTGAAATATTGTTTTTGTTCATTTGTGGCCCTAAACCCATTGAAGCTAAACCTCAATAAAATAAGGCTACGGCCAATTTATTTATTTACTAATTTTACTCTTGATGAGATTATACTTTTTATGTAGAATTAAAAAGAACTGCAAATACGTAAAACCAACACGACTTCCCAAGACATTTTATTTTTATACTCTGCCAGGGCATCTTCCCCGCATCTTCCCCTGCATTTAAAAGCTTTCATTACATTTATAATCTTCCTCAAATGTATGTCTATAACATCTCAAGAAGATTTTGTATAATCCATCATTTGGGCCCAAACTATTTTCGCAGACCCAAATTTCTCGTCTTTGCCTGCGGCATTTTTGCTTATGAGTTGCATGAAAAGGATTTTTCACACCGTTTCTAAAACTAATTAGCGTGAATTTGCATTTCATGACTAAATCTTTAGATAAAACAACAGCCCCCCCCCCCCCCCCCCCGCCCCCCCTTGTTTTTCCCATAATCATCACACACTGTAGCATCACCTTTTTGTGCAAGCGTGGACACACAAGTCTGCTCCGATGGCTCTGTTTGCATGCAGCTATCGGATGAGTAAACAGAGAGGAGGAAGAGGGGCCGTGCAGGATCAGGGATGGGGGGGGGGGGGGGGGACGTACACACTACATACCGAAGACCGTGCGTGCCGGGACGGATTCTTTATTTATCCAGAAGGACACTTGGGAGAGGATTACTGTCATTATGCAGGGGATATACGTCTGGATCATGAAGTAGCCCATTTTACGTTTCAAGTGGAAGTAGACCGTCATCACTACGTATTCACCTGGAGGACGAAGAGAAGTGAAATCATTTTAGTGAATAAAGAAGTTTGAGGAACTCTGGCGGACAGATGTCAGTGAATACAGCTTCAGACCGACGTCATGTTTGATTTTATGAGATTATTATTTTCATATGCAGTTCAGAAACCCCCATCCATTTTCACCCCGAACGGACGGATGCCACCCATTCCCACTCTCTGCTGCTAAAATCCTTCTCGGATGGGAGAATGCCCTCTGGACCGCCTCCACTCGGTGTGTTTACAGTGTTCGGATGTCACGGGGCTGGTGCTGTCTCACGTCTGCAAGAGTTCCAAAAGTTCCGAACCCCTCTGATATCACCTACGCTGCATTTGTACAATATTTTTCCACTGTGTCCATTATATAAAAATAACAATGTAGGCTTGGGCAAATCCACCAGGTCTGACAGGATGTAACGCACACAGACAGCTGAACAAGTTTCCTTTCAATAACTGAGCGTATTCGGTATTATTCGGCCGACAACTCAAAATGGCGGCAGGACGGGGGAAGTCTCACCTGTGATGGATTTAATGGTTTCGCTGGAGACCGTCTGGCCGATGAGATCATACTGAACGAGGCTGGAGGACTCTGGGGGGACCTCCACCGAGTGCTGAGGCCCTTTGGTCCAAGTATAGATCATCTCGGTTTTAGGGTAGGCATCTGTGGGCAGACAGCGAATCCACACACACAGTGTGTGAGTCAGCCACGTAAACCTACATGTGTTGTTGCATAAAGTGTGAGCATACATGTACGTGTGTTGTCAGTGTGTCCAATCACATACAGTACGTTTATAGGCTTTTAGGACGACTCCCTCTGCATCTTACCACATTTCTTCTTTCACTTTTCTTCTACATGGTCTGTAAATTGCGATGGTCCTCTGACTGAAACGTTGACCTTTGCCATTTCTTTGCAGTTCTTTAATATGACATAGGGGACTGGTACTGCTCAAGGGAAATATAAGGAGCAAAATACACACTTATGTCAAGTCAGCCTTGCAAATGTCCTCGCTTTAGGACTAAAAAAGTATTATCTTATCTCATCTTATTTTATCTCATCTTATCAGAACTCAAATGTTGACAATGGGTCACATGACTACTTGTATCTGAAAGGTGTCACTCACAAAGACAGACCATCGGAAGTGTTCTTCTGATGAGAGTTTTATCAGGGGGTTTTGGTTTTTTTTGAGCTCATCCTTTTGGTTTTACGGCCCGCGACTTCACCGCTCTCGTCACTGTCATTCTCAGCAGCAGGGTAATAGACGGTGAGATTGTCAGCGGAAAAACAGCTGCCTTACGCAGCCATAACTGAGTTTGACGAGAGCGGCGAGAACATTTAAAGTTACAGGCTGCAAAACCAAAAGCAATGACTTCAGAGATACTGAAATGCTCCACAGGGTCGAGGGGAACTGCAGAGCCAGGTGAGGGTTCTCTGACATGCACTTTTCAACACAGTTGTTGATATATGGACATTAGCTTTACGTTTGACTAAGTGGAGTTATGCATTCCAGATTATTACCGTTCATTGTTTCACAGAGAGCGGTGTTCTTGGCCCGGGACAAAGCCTTGCGACGCGGCACCACAGGATAATAAAACGCTCCCGCTGTCTAATTCATTTTTAAGGCTATCGGCTTTTTAAGACGAGTTTGACCCGTCCCCTCTACTCAAACGCAAACTCTGCAGTAATTAATTGACTACTCTGCAAGGAAAATACAGTTTTTTGTGTTTTCAGTTGCAGTGCGGGCCTCTCTCAGACTGTACAATAGTTGACTGCCAAAGAGGATCTTTCATCATATGACACTGAACTGGTTTATAACCTATACTTGCTGATTAATAAAAGAAATATGACAACTTCCAATCCACTCACTCAGATTCCCTTCTGTTAAAGCTCCACCGAAACCAGTGCAGTGCGATGGGAGTCCAAATTCATTGAGATTCTATCGCATCCTGTTTTCAACGAACATTGGAAACATAATCATTCCTTCAACTTCCCACATTTGCTTCCTCGGAGTGCCTCGCTGTGTGTATTCTGTCGGGGGGTTGACCCGTCTGTGGGCGCACAACAAAACAACAGTTGTCTTTGCCTGCCACTCCCTATGGGACCCCACATCGGCCGGATGCCAACTGTGCTGCCAAAATGAAATGACTCTGGTGTGTCATGGAGTGGAACGCAATGCCTGTGCAGTCCAGAGTCCAGATGGAGAAACAGAGAAGGAGATGGAGAGAGCGAGAGAAAGAAGAAGAGTGATGGAGGAAAAATAAAAGAAGGAGGCAAGGCAGACAGAGGGAATATTAGCATGCACGCACACGCGCACACACACACACACACACATAGCTAAGGAAAAAAAGCTGCATAGGTCTGCGCTGTCCTCAGGCAGAGGAAGGGATTCTGACCTTTCCCTCGCTTCAGGCCACATCAGATCCATGGTCGCTTCCTCCCGACTGCAGGCTAAATGCAAGCAGAGCAGGAAGGTGAAAGGAGGAGCGTGAGGAGGGGGGAGAGGGACGGCTGTGAAGTGAGAGATGTGAATTTGTCCTCTGCAATGTCACCGACGGCGGATTGGGCAACTGTGAAGGCAAACTCCTCGTCTTCTCTGTTTGCTTTTCTCCTGCAGATTGTAATCTTCCGAATCGCTGCTCTCCTCTGATAAGACGGAGCCGCTCCATATTCGAGAAACTCCTTTATTTGAGATAAGTGATTTCTGCTGACCAGTAGTCCCCCTCCAAACGCTGATGCTGAGTTAGGGCTCCATTGTTCACAACGAAGAATGAAATACTTCATTATTTGGTATTAGCATTCAGTTACTTTGTGTCTGACGGAAGTGTGACAGTCCGTTTCACCACCGACTGCAGTTCAGCGTCGAGAATGTGACTGAGCTTGTTTAAAAAAAAATATATATATTTTTACTTTTCTGATGCGAGGAGGACAAACATCTGATTTTTGACAGACTTGTTCGCCTTCCTCAATTCTTACAAAAAACTCCAAAGCACTACATGAAGCTTTTATGTATACGAATATGTATTTCACAAATTGTTCATGAAACCTTTGCATATATCAAACCTTTGTAACTTAAAAAAAAAAGGAAGAAAAAATGCATAATTTATTGGTTCCAGATGTGTTAGAAAACTATTTGGGCAAATAGATGAATACTGAAAATTTAGATTCTGGGTTTTGTTGGCTTTCAACAAGATAAAACATGCGAAACCGATGAGCTTTAGAATTGATGATTGGTGGGTTTTTGCTCAGTATGGAAACATATAGATTGTAAGCACAACTATACGATTAGATTTTTATGCAGATGACACCTGGCTAGGTTTAACAATGACACTTGCTGACACCAAACAGCCTAAATACATCCTGATAAACTATCCCTGGGGGGGGGGGGGGGGGGGGGGGGGGGGGGCACATAGGCTAATGTAGTGTAGCAGCTTCTAAATGTTTCTTCGACGAGATTATAATTAATGTACCATCCCACACTCAGGAAATGACAACTGTTGCCTGTACTTCGTATACAAACATGCACCAGCACTAAACCTGTGCGATCGTCTTGAGGGGACACACGTCGGGCCCTGACAAAATGTAGGCTTCACACACACACACACACACACACACACACACACGCACGCATGTGCAACTTACAGCTTCCAAATTTAAGGGGGCATGCATGTCCATCCATGGGGAAGTCCACCAGCTTCATGGGACACTCAGCACTGATGGTCAACCTGTTTCAGCAAAGAGAAGACACAGTGAAATACAAACGCACGCACTGATAAAATGCAATCTAGTTTTATCAAAGTGTGTAGAACGGTGGGCATGCATTTCTTGTAAACTAGCATCTGACGTAAATGCATATCGGTGGTGTGTCACAGGAGTTTGTTTAAACTTGAAAGTGTTCCTGGTTTACTTTTACCATACCCCTTTCACTGAAAAAGGCAAAGGAACAGTTAATTGACTGCTTTAATTGGATTTGAGATTTCGTCTTTTGGCTGCCTCCGCGCTGCCTCCGCACTGTTTAAACAGAGAGCCTGGCTCGGATTTCACAGGAAATCTGCCTCGCGGCTTTAAATTAAACAAAGTCTGTCTTCTGTCCTCTCCCATTCCTCTTAATGAGCACAAACGCGGAAAAGTAGCACGAGTTTTGTGAAGTGAGTCCGTCGGAAGGGAAAGAGATATTATGTTCAAAAAACTATGTGACTGTGGTCGGGCTGAAGGATTTGGTTTTTGAAAAGGATTCGCGGGACACAGTGACGGAGACCAGCACCTCATGGTGTAGAGGATGGTGCCATTCTTCATGATGCGGAAGAGCTTGTTGGGGGCCGTCATGTTGTGGGCAACCGACTTCTTGCCGTTCCTGAAGAACGTGTCCGGCGTCCACACCTTAGTCACCATCAGGTTGTTCAGCCTCAAGATCTCAATGGGGCCCTCGTACATCAACCTCCGATCGACCCACGTCTGGCGGAAAAACACGTCCATTGTGTACTCCTAAGACGGGAAGGTCGACGAACACAAGAAGAAATAAAACATGTAAGGCTGGTAGGGTATTGGGGTCATATAACTTCATGGATACGCATCCATCTTGAAGAAAAGGAAATAATAAAAAACAAGCTTTGAGTTTGATCCCATGGGTCTGGTGATGACACACCAAATTTGAAGTTGCTGGTGTGAAGTCTGTCTGAAGAGTCTGTAAAAGTTTGACATGCGAAAATGTCCAAATTTGCACACTGAAATCAAAATGGTCGACTTCCTGTTGGTCGGAGGTAATGGGTACCCTTTATTAATTTGTAGGTCTTGATGTGATACACGTGCGTATACCAAATTACGTTTATCTACATCAAATGTAAAGCGAATAAAGAGAATGTGGTAAGGGGCTTTATTGAGTTATTTTGACATGCCCATGCCCGAGAAACATTAAAACATCAATTTTATAAAAAAAATTTCACCGGTTCTGATTCATCTGCAAAATTTTGGGCAGGGTTGGAACATATTAAGTGCCTCAAGTTAGCAATTCATTAATATGGAATAACAATAACAATAATTCACTCAATTACAATAGGTCCTCGCTTTGACTTTGTCAGTGGAGCTCAGGCCCTAATAACCTTTTCCATGCAAATGCAGTTGTAACAGGTGATTACTTTCCTCGCTAAGTCCTATACCTTTAAAGTTTGGCTCTTACAGCTTCTTCTCTTACAATAAACGAATTTGGGTGTATTGAAGTATTAAATACACAAATAAATCAATGGACAAATGTTTAAGTACATCTGGAAGTGTGGGTACCTACCATCTCGACATCCGAAACAGGCCCAAAGCTTGTCACATAAATATCCGTCTTGACCTCAGTCACAGGACCTGGCGAGACAACAAAACAGAGACAAATGTCCCATTGAATGGCCCGTTTCCTGTCTCAAATCCCCCCCCCCCCGCCACAGTCCCGGCCTCCTCAGACAGACAGCAGATGGATGTATTCACACTTGAGCAGTTTACAGGCCTACAGTACTCCTGCCCATCGGGGTCATAACCCAAAAAGACATGCAATGGCTTATATGTCATCCGCAGCAGCAGTGCCTCTGCAAAAATGACAGTGGGAGAAAGAGAAAAAAAAAGAAGCTTAAAAGATATAAAAACATAATCCTATTTGATTTTCTTTTCTCTCTCTGTCGCTCTCCTTCAATGAATGTCAAGGCAGACGAGGCTACACCGCACGTTTCTGTGGATGGGGCCCCTGCTTCTCTGCATCGGAGAACAGAGTCACCGCCTCTCGACATGTCGTGGCTGCGGACATGATGACGTAAGAGGGCACAAATCCGCACTTTTAGCACTCGGAAAAGTGCGCGTTCAAGCGTTTAACCGTCCCGCGAACGCAACGCGCACACGCGGGTTTACATAACACCATTCGTTTAAACGTGCGAGCATATATAGAGCCCCCCCCCCGGGGGCTTATGCATGGATCAAAGTCTTGAAACACCGTTTAACACCATCAGCACTTGACCAGGCGGCTGCAGGGTGCGTGGTGTGTGTGCGCGCAGTGCAAGTCACCCGCGGAGAGATGGAGAGGAAAATATGTGAATATGAATATGTTTGTTTCTATAACGACTAGCAATGACGTATCTTGCATGTCCTACACTCTCTTTTGTTTCCTCCCCTGGTCACAAGTCGGGGGCTCTAGACGAGATTAAAGTCCTCAGAGGCACATATTCTTGTGCTTTTCATTTAGTTATTTATCTATTCATTTATTTTAAAGGCTAAATAAAATTGGACTGCAGTTGACTCATAAGTTTGTGGTCGGCATGGCTACAGTGAACTTATTGCACTCTACTGTGTTTTAGCCTCATTCAGAATAAAGAGGTTCAAATGTGCGCTTGTCCTTCTTTAATTGGATGCGTTTGTTTAGGGCTACAAGAGTCCTGTGGAATAAAAAGTTTAACAATAGCTTTTCCTGTTGCCTTTTTTTGATTTATTTTTTTTGCTGAATATTCTGTGTGCTGATGAAATGACTTTCACATACCTCCGAACCCGGGTCGCAGCCTGTTGTCGTATCCGTCCAGGAGTCGGTCCAAAATGCGCGTAAAATTCTCCGGATAGATCCTTTCGTCCTTCTTTGTCTGCCCGGAGGTTTTCTTTACGCTAGAAGAAGAAGAAAATAACTGAAAGGATTCAAGATACCAGAACTTTGCTGCTATAGAAGAAGAGAAAACGGAGTAAAAGCCTCATTAACGGATCCGAGCAGGAGGGTTTCAGCACCGCGGACAGAGGCGCGGTGGGAGGGACTCACCAAGTCGCCAAGCAGCAGAAGTAAAAGAGGGTCCGAACGAACGCCACCATCTCCTTCTTCTTCTTGGCAGGAACCATCTTCGCATGCCATGCTGTCAATCCTCTTCACATCTCACCGGACGCCGGAGTCCCGGGCAGAGAGGGGTGAGCATGGGAGAGGCCGGCGACACCGAGGCGAGGGGCAGAGCGGCGCACAGAGGAGGCAAGTTGTGAGCCTCCCTCTCTCTCTCTCTCTCTCTCCCTCTCCTTCTCCCTCTCTCTCTCTCTCCCTCTCCTTCTCCCTCTCTCTGTCTCTCTCTCTCTCCCTCTCCCTCTCTGTCTCTCCCTCCCTCTCTCTCTCTCTCCCTCTCCTTCTCCCTCTCTCTGTCTCTCTCTCCCTCTCCTTTTCCCTCTCTCTGTCTCTCTCTCTCTCCCTCTCTCTCTCTCTCTCCCTCCCTCTCCCTCTCTCTCTGTCTCTCTCTCTCTCTCTCCCTCTCTCTCTCTCTCTCTCTCTCTCTCTCCCTCTCCCTCCCTCTCTCTCTCTCTCTCTCTCTCTCTCTCTCTCTCTCTCCCTCTCCCTCCCTCTCCCTCTCTCTCTCTGTCTCTCTCTCTCTCCCTCCCTCTCCCTCTCTCTCCCTCTCCCTCTCTCTCTCTCTCTCTCTCTCTCTCCCTCCCTCTCTCTCTCTCTCTCTCTGTCTCTCTCTCTCCCTCCCTCTCCCTCTCTCTCCCTCTCCCTCTCTCTCCCTCTCTCTCTCTCTGTCTCTCTCTCTCTCCCTCCCTCTCCCTCTCTCTCCCTCTCCCTCTCTCTCCCTCTCTCTCTGTCTCTCTCTCTCTCTCCCTCTCCCT